>NC_136938.1:7827873-7850373 GCF_949987615.1 Pollachius pollachius | reverse complement strand
TATTATATATTGTTATCATTATCTTGAACTTATTTTAAGTCTCATGCGATTGTTTATGACACCGACATGCATTCCAGACAGACCAGGCAGACCGTATCATTTATTTTCTCTTTTTTAACCTGTATTTTCTTACTTCTCATCCCCTCATTCCTTCCCTCCCCTTGAATCTGTTAGCATGTCGTAAATTTCATTAGCGAGCTGCAGGAGCAGATGTGTAAATTCCAGGAGGAGATCAATAGCAAGATCCAGGAGCAAAGAACCCTGAATATCCAGGCAGACATCCAGACAGACTCAGTACAGGCCAGCTGCCCACCTGCTTCCCATGAAGGCCAGAGCTCGGCCCTTGGGCTTTCCTGTGACAGAGGCCCAGGGGAGATGCACCCACTTGCGGATGCCTCAGGCAGTTCTGATGAGAATGAGGACAATGACAACTTAGGAGAAAGCTGGTCAAACGCAGACGCCACCTGCCAGTGTGGAGAACAGAGTGTAGGCAGCCCCAGTGTGCATGACCTCCGGCCAACAGCATGGTGTCTACCACATTGAGAGAATTCATATTTTTGGAACTTATTATGTTAACAACGCTCCTTGTCTTAAACCATAATGGTCACATTATCGCATTATGCATCCGCAATTTCTGCACGGCTTTGGTCGTAATTCAGTTGGGCAATAGCTACTACCTAATCTGTGGTGTGGTGTGGAGTGGTGAAATTACACAGTGCTAATGTGGTGGTAAGATATTGAGCCAAAAGAGACTGAAAAATAGAGATAATTGCAGTGAAACTGATCTATTCCTCTGTTGCAGGTATTGTTAAAGGAGCTTCGCTTCCTCAAAGACAGAGTGGAAGTCCTGGAAGATCAGAAGTCGCAGTATGAGAAGAAACTCAAAGCAACCAAGGTGGAATGAGTTTCTTTCTTCTTCCACGCTCTGTTTTTAGAATAAACGCAATCGCTGCCCAGCAGCTTCCATGCAGACGGTCTAGTCACAAACTAGTTTCCGAACTGGAGTCCAATCCGATGCTCCAGCCAGTTTGAAATAAGCCATTCTCTCTCTCACAGTTTACTCATTCATGGGGACTGTGTTTTCTTAAGAAACCTGAGAACAATTTTGTAGGTAGAAATAGATATAATGACAGCCCATTATATTTGAAACTCGTTCTTGTTTATCTTGGCATGGTTCCATGGTATTAACTCGTAGACTTACTGTATCTTTTTGAGTTTGTTTTTGAAATGATGGTCTCTTAAACTCTAATATAATATTTTGAAGGTAAGCTCTTCTCTCCTTTCGGTCACTTACACAATCTTTCCCCTTGTCTCTACCTTCCGGTACCTATTCTTTCCTGTGTCTTTCCGTGGCTGTAATCAGTGGATCGTGGCTCAGTTCATTGGCCAGAGGTTCTCTGAGGTTTATGGGTGGAAAAATAAGTAAAGGTGGTGAGCCAGACTCTTAAACCGTGCTTCCACTATGCCAGACTCAATCCCCCTTTAAATGCCATCTCGTCTCAATTGAACTTCAGTGTGCATGCTCATCTCAGGTGACCTTCAACGTCATCAACAACTTATTGAAACATAATTTGGTCCTTTGCCTAGATTCCTAGAACAATGTAGCATCTGAAACTAGAACTCAAACCGATAACTCTACATCTTGAATCACTGCTCTGGGACCTCTTTGTCGTCTTATATGTTTATGTTAGATAAATTTTTTTTCCTTACTTAAGCTCTGGGAAAGAGATCAGGCAATAAATTAACTTCTTAGCCATCTGCTGTTCTTCTCTCCCTATAAATCTCAAGACAGTGCTGGGACAATAAATAGTCCTTCAAGGTTCATTAGCAGTTATTGGGAATGTGTTGTGGTAGTTATATATATATATACACCAGTGTGGAAAAAAAATCATGATCTTTCTATCCCCTCTTCTTATAGAACGGGCATTTATGCCACTGTTTAATGTTTTTTTGTCGTTGAAAGAGCTTTAACAAGTCTGTTATTTGAGTCTCAGTTGTAAGAGGTGTGCTTAAAGACACATGGACAAACACAATTTGTCCTTCGGTGGAGGTCCTTATCTTGTTATTTTCTCTCCAAGTGCCCAAAAGTGTTTTCAATTGCAACGTTGCTCTGTGTGTTACCCGCAGGTCGAGATCAGCTGCCTCCAGCAGCTGCTGTTCAGCAAGAACACAGAGATTGATAACTTGAACACTCAGCTCATGGCCAGGCCCTGTCTTCCTAATGAGAACCCAGAGAGAGGTACGTGCTTCCTTTAAACTCTGCCAATCCACCCAGGGCCCTCTCTGTGCTGCATTCGTTCATGCCCACACGGTCTGATTATTTGCCTTTGCCCTGACCTTTTCGTATCATATAGTGTAGACAGCATCTCCTCTGTTTCTGCACAGGAAGCATCTGGGTTTTGTTTGGCAATAGCTCTCCAAATAATCACCCCTTTCTATTAATGCTGGTGGACTTTTGTGTATAATCTAACATTTGTAGCAAAACATTTTCTTTTGATTTTCATGTTCATCCGTATGGAATTAGACTTCCCTGCTTTCATTTTGCTTTTGTTCCTGGAAATGGACTTCAATCAGGACTCTTCTGCATAGCGCTTGTCGTCTTATGTTTGCATAGGAAACATCTAGTACTTCATTTGGCATGACCTATTTCAGCCGCTATGTTTGCACAGATGATTGGCATGGTGTTTCTCTTTATAGAGCTGGAACTGCAGAAGCTGAGAACTGGAATGGAGACCCTGATAGCCGCCAATGAGGAGAAGGTAACTGTGAATGGAGCCTGTTTTTCAGCTCCTTCAGCACTTTGTGTGTTTGGATAGGACGTATAGGGTGCTTAATGTACTATATCCACTCTCTTTTGAGCTGCCTTGCGAAGCTGCATTGATATGTTAGTGGTTAGACAGTTGTAACTGTTTTGGGATGCTGCCATGTCTCCCAGGCTCCGCCCTTAATCCTTCACAGCACAGAGGGCCTTTTGTATGGGCCATGTACCACACACACGCCCAGACTCCTACGCACACTCACTCACGCACACACACACACACACACACACACACACACACACAGACACACAACCTTTGGATCTTTAAAGACTAACATTTGGGTACAGACGTGGCACACACACACACACACACACACACACACACACACACACACACACACACACACACACACACACACACACACACACACACACACAAAGCAGAGCCATTTTAGGCATAGCCACATGTAGTAGTTCTCTATCTGCCAACCCTAATTTTGGACTCAGCTGCACTGAAGGAAACATGGTAAAACCAGGCACAGGCACCACTTCAAAGACCCACACACACTCCAAAGAGCTGCCTCACTCATGTTTCCAGCCCGGCCCATGTCCATCCCCTCTCTCCGTCGTGCTGTGATGAAAAGGCTGTGTGAAGGGGGCATGGTGTTTGTTTAGCTGGGGTGGTTTGGTATAAAGTGTGAGGACCACCGTCCAGATGTTTCTTTTTAACGGGGATGCCACGATCTTCTGTGTTTACCTGTCGCAGAACCAACGCATTGAGGAGCTCACAATGCTCCTGAAACAGTGCCGACAATTCAGAGAGGTCCCCTACACCGCCAGACAACGTAAATAGTCCCACTGCCTGCTTATTACCTGCTGCCTTTTCCATTGAAGTCTTTGATCCCTTTGAAATACACTCTTTAGCTTAGGAGCATTGTTAGGCCTCTGTATAATAGCTAATGATCCTTTGATTTTCTTTTTATCGTAGCTCCACCCACTATCCGATCATTGTCCAATAGGAGGACTGCGTCCAGCAGCAGTGAGGAAGAGGAGCAGGGGGGCATGATGGGGAATGTGGACTCTTCCAGCTCAAAGTCTGAAGATGTGAAATCTCAGGTGGGTAACGACATGTCAGTTGGTGTCATGGTGTTAATGAAAGCCTTGAAAGAGCCTTGTAGTGCCTGATTACTGAAGTCTAAGGAGACGATTATACCCGGGCTATACAATGCTGTGACTTGGACTTGTACCATATATGTTAACATTTATATTATTATGGGATGTTTATTCCAGGTCTCCACGAGCAGCCTTTCTTCTCAAAACACATCGATTGCATCAGTTCAGAAGGAGATTAATACAAGGTACTCATGTTTCCCACAACAAACATCATATGAATTAATTCCTAAGATAATTAACCTCATTAACTCTCAATTCTACATTTTGCAGGACAGATACACAGACTTTATCAAGTAGCACGAATGACCTGCCAAATGGACCATTAGAAAAGGTATTTCATTTAACCATGCACGACATGAATTCAGAACCTGTCCATGAATATTTCAATAATGACACACAACAAAAGCTCTCATCAAATATTTCCCAGCCTCTCTGCTATGATAACCGTATCGCTATTTAAAGGTTATTATCTTTGATAGCAAAGCGTTGAGCCTGCCTTGTGATTAAATTTTCCTGCAGAGCGATCATGCGGACACGCCACCTGTTAACGCTTCTCTGTCGGAGCAGAGCGAGGACAGGGAGAGAGAGAGAGAGCGAGAGAGCTCCAGTGACACCCAGAGCCGCACGTCTCCACACGGCAGCGAGGATGGAGACTCCAACCGGAGCAAACCCAGTGGTAAACATTGAGAACCAGAGAGCTATAGCAATAATCCCAGCTGACGTACTTACACGACTTACTTATCCATGTGAGTGACGTTTTGTGACTATAATTTTAGCCTAACCACATTTCCCTGACCAGATGCGTGGTGTCCTTTATGATTATGGCTAATATTGGAGGCCAGTGGGCACAGGCTTGGTGGAAGAAGAGGGACCACACCCCTCGGTCTGATTGACCACCCTTACCCTGCCCCACCCAAGACCGAATATAATCTCCATAAATGACTTTCAACTCCCAACTTCCACCCCATTCCCTTTCTGATGAGATGCGCAGTGCGGGCTTTTGGCTTTGCAGCCTTAACCAGAAATATCACGTACACGTTCAGCTGGAACTGCTTTACTTTACCCCACCACAGGCCCTGAGCCAATGAGCAATTTTCTCTCTTAATAGTCTGTAGCCTATGGTTCCCTGGATGGAATATAATGTAGAACACAGCCGGGAGCAAATGGTTTACTGCTAAAGGTCTAATGCTTAAGAGTTAATAGGACTTTCATAACCTTTGGTAAACACTATTGATATGATAGATAAATAAATGTATTAATGTACCCATGAATCCATACACAACATAAAGAAGAAAGGCTTCTCCAACCAGTGCCAGTGTATATTTTTGCCAAGACTATTCTTCATCCATAGCTATATTCATGCTTCACTTTCAAAGTCACAGTCAATCCCCCACAATATAATCTAAAACACGTGTTATTTCCGCATATGTTGACTCTGGGCTCTGTTGATTCTCATAAAGGAAACGCAGAAGGCAGTGACTGCTCCACTGGGAGCTCCGAGGCGGGCGCCCCAGCCAGCGACAGGGCCGTGGGTTCTCCTGAATACCTCAAGACCAACAGAAGCCTGAGGAAGCTCTGGGGCAAGTGAGTGTGTTGTCAGCGTGGCTCTTTTGTGCTTTGTCTTCATCACGGCGGGGGACCAGTGCATTGGAACCAGGTTCCAGATGTTTACGACACCACGCTTGGAGCGGTAACCGTTGGGAACGATGCCTGGCTAAGGCTCATAAGTGACGGTTATGTTTTCCTGACAGACTGCGCAGAACCCAGTCTGGGGGCCTCCAGGGAGCGGACCCTGGCGCTGGTCAGTTTCAGAGAGGGGGGCTGCGTGCTACGGCTGGGCCCAGGCTGACCCGGACCCCAGAGTCCCACAGCTCCTCAAGGTAAGGCCTCGTGGATCACTATGGAGGAACAAACCACTGCTCTTTTATCACATCTTTACTCATGGTTAACCAATCGTTAGCCTCATAGCATAATTGCCGTCGTCAGATTTTAAGGTTCATCTTGTATTTAGCGTCAGAGATGTGTTATTCAAATAGATGAGTGATTATGGAAGGTAAAAAGCACTCTGAAGGGCTCAGGATTCATTCAATGAGGCACAGCGAATCAGCAGCGTTAGTTAGGGGAGTAGAGTAGATTAGAGATAGGCCATATACCATAATATGGTCAAAATATGACTGAGGCAATTATGCTATGAGGCTTACGAAATGTCTATTGTCAGGGATATGAACACACCGTTTGGCCAGTGGAGCAAGGAGCAGGTGTGTGGCTGGCTGGAGGACTATGGCCTGGCCCAGTATGTGAACCTCACAAGGCAGTGGGTGGACAACGGGCAGACCCTGCTCTCCGCCTCCCCCCAGGACTACGAGAAGGTTAGGAAGTTTGGCTCAAAAGCGTTTACAATCCGGTATCTTAACATCAAATGTTTTTGTTCATTGCAGGCTAATATTTCATGTACAGCAATGTTAAAATCAATGAACAATAATTAACTTAAGTATTACTGTCAAACAACCCCCCAGGAGATGGGCATTAAGCACCCACTGCATAGAAAGAAGCTGCAGCTAGCTCTGAAGGCACTCAGCACCAAAGTGGTGGAGAAGTCCTCCGAACTGGACCACATCTGGGTCACCAGTAAGTGCTTCCTTACGAATATAAGGAGTGAAAACATGCACTCTTGGAAGAACATGGTGGAAAGTTGTAACTCGGAAAGAAACGAAGACATCTTCTGTCTTTGATTCAAAGCAAACATATTTAGCGGTAATTTGCGACTCCACTGTGAAATCACTCTATAAGTATCTGGGACCGGTTTGCAGGGTGGCTGGATGACATCGGCTTGCCTCAGTACAAAGACCAGTTCCATGAGGCGCGGGTGGATGGTCGCATGATACAGTACCTCACAGTGGTAAGAGCCAGCCAATCCAATCAGCACATCAAGCAAGCTTTGATTAATGATCCGGCACCAAACTCCAGTCTGATGATCTGAAGTATACACCCAATCAGTGACAAAGCTGCTCTCACCACACAAGATCCTGTGATCCTGTGACACATGATATGAGCCTTTTCGGCTTTTACAAGACTTAAAGTATGCATGTCTTTTTTCGTCACCGTATTTTGTTTTACCCTCATGTTCTGCACATAAACCCGACACATTCTTTCTCCCGGCTTTAGAGCATATGGCATTCTAATCTCAAACAAGAGTTATAAATACTCACCATTGGACTGTTTTTTAAACTCTGTCAGAGTATCCTCAATGGGCTTGTTGTCTTTCTCTCTTCGACCAGAATGACCTCTTGACCCTGAAGGTCACCAGTCAGCTCCATCACCTGAGTATTAAATGTGCCATTCATGTCCTACATGCCAACAAGTTCAACCCCCACTGCCTCCGCCGCAGACCAGCCGAAGAGGTAGGCCTGGCTGGAAGCAGATTCAACACAATGCCACGCATGGATGTTTTTTTAAAAGGCGATGAGCCCCGTGACATGTCAAGAGGGTCATAAGCTAAAACAATCTCTCTGGGCTATCTTTAGAAGAGGCCCTCTCCGTCCGAGGTGGTGCAGTGGTCGAACCATCGCGTGATGGAGTGGCTTCGGGCAGTCGATCTGGCAGAGTACGCTCCTAACCTCCGTGGAAGTGGAGTGCACGGTGGGCTTGTTGTAAGTAAACACGAGAGGAGAAAGTAAAAGAACAAACACTGACCTCATATACGGGTTTCTATACGCAGCATCTGCTGTGTGTTATCTCCAACACTGGTTGTTATATTGTTCACATTGTTACATTCCATGTCCAGTATTCTATTTCATTTACAGTTATTATTATATTTTTATTTCATTCTAATTATTTCATGTCCAGTTTTCTATTTTGTTTACAGCTGCTTGTTATATTTTTGTTTTATTTCAGTTATTTCACGTCCAGTATTCTATATTGTTTACAGCTATTATTATTATTATTATTATTATTATTATTATTATTATTATATTATTCTAATTATTTCATGTCCAGTTTGTGTTTCCCTTTCACTTTTTATTGTTATATTGCTTTGTTGAAGGAGCCTGATACTCAAGGACCTTGAACCTTGAATGGGGGTGAACGTCACATCATGACCATTCTCCCTCTCGATCCTTCCAGATCCTGGAGCCCCGGTTCAGCGCGGAGACCCTGGCCCTGCTGCTGAACATCCCCCCCCAGAAGACCCTGCTGCGTCGCCACCTGGCCAGCGCCTTCTCCTCCCTGGTGGGCGCCCAGGCCACGCAGGAGAAGCGCGAGTACGCCAACGCCACGGGCCACGTCCCGCTCACCACCACCGCCAAAGTCAGGGTGAGGAGCTTTTTCGCTGCAGGCCATTCACTTTGACAATGTAGGGGATCCTGCTGACGCTTTTATCCAAAGTGACTTACCACCGTTAATGCACACATTCACACACTGACGGCGGTGTTGACCATGCAAGGCGACAGCCGGCTCGTCAGGAGCAGTCAGGGTGAGGTGCTTTGCTCAGGGACACCTTGACACTCAGCTAACCCAGCTAGGAGGAGCTGGGGATCGAATTAGCAACCTTCCGGTTACAAGCCACAAGTCACTACTGTCACCCCCGGACTACTATGTGCGATGCGACAAGTCCAGTCCAGGGCATTAATTCAATTCAATTTTGTTTGTAAAGACCTTAATCACAGGTAGTCTCAAGGGGCTTAACAGGCCACATATTTATGACACCCCCCTGACCTTAGCCCCTCAGAGGGCAAGAAAAACCTCCCTTAATTATCAAGGAAGAAATCTGATCAGAAGTGCAATGGGTACCATAATCAACATACATACATACAGGCAAAACCTTTTAAAATCCTTTACTTTATCAAAGTAATGTCTATGGGGATGGAGTGCTGGCCGGTTAACTGTAAGGAGAGTCCAGGTATACAATAACTCAGGCATTAATTCCTTATGTTGTTTTTGTTGACAGCCAAAGAAGTTAGGCTTTACCCAGTTCAGCCACCTGAGGAAGAAGAAGCCCGATGACACTGCCGACTACATCTGCCCGATCGACAGCGGAGTTGTCCCCGCTAATGGGGTCTTCTATCGACCCTACTCAGGGATGAGGCATCTCAGCCCCTTGCTGGACAGACAGTCTGAGAGGCAGGAGAAGGCTGGCGTACTGAGTTGATGCTGAGGCCTCAACATGATTACCAAATGGATTATTTTTTAAACCTCGACAACCGTTGCCACTCATATGAACCAGGACATGTTGTGGTTCGGTTATATTTTTGGGCAGATGTTATGTCCAAAATGCAAACCAGATTGATGGATATCGTAGGATAATCCAATAGAAAGCCTGCTCAAGAAAGACAAAACACTCTCAAAGCTAAGAATACATGAGCCAGCATCACATTTAGATTACAAATGGTCTTCTGAACTACAACTTCAGATGTCAAGATGAGAATAATATAATTCAGATAAATAGATTAAGATTTGGCATACAACTGTTTTTTAGGATATAGAAAATGAAAACTCTATTTGCACTTGAGTTGACATTGTTTGTCTGCATTGCTAATTATTGGACGCCAACAACGCATTCATTTGGTGTAAAGTGCTAAGATGTACTATCTAAATACCAATGTAACAAGCAGAAGAACCCTAGCCACTTCTGCATAACCAGCTGTTCCCAGGTCAGGAATAAATGACAGTAGCGTAACGGTGAGGATGAATCCTATGAGCCGTACCTTCTTTATTTCTTTCTTTCTTTTAGAATGAACTATTTTTGCCATTATTTGCATTCCTTACAGAGTGGCCTTCCAGATGTTCACTCGTGTTTTAATGTAATGTCTTTTATTGTTGATGCTGTATAGGAACATATCAATGTTCTCCTGATTTGTATTGGAATATTGCCAGCCTTATGATGCATAACTTTATTTATCTATTAGCACAATTTACCCTTGTACTTAATGTGTTTGAGGTGTGGAATGAAATAAACAGAACAAAGTGTACTTATGGAAGTAACATAACGCAAATGCAGTTATAAATAACAGAAAACTGTGTGTTCATAAATATATAAAAATAATTAAGATATTACACTTTCTATACCAAAGGTTAATTTCCTACTTTTGTAGGGATCGTTTTTCTATTCGTAGGCCTACAGCTCATCTAGTTCCTATAAATCCTTATACTGCCCTCTGCTGGTATGAAATGAAGATGCAATCAAACTCGAATGTAGACGGACGTGATTATTTACCTCTTTTCCAGGTACTTCAAGATCAATAAAATGTATTAGTGGAATCAGACACAAAGAGTATTGTTTCATTTTAGAGTGCATATCCCTCATCCTATTAAATATCACCCAGAACACAAATATCTATTTAATCTAACTATAATTAGATGAATCTCTGTCTGTCATCCCACTTTGCCTGTGCATTTACGAGGACCCAAGAAAGTGCACAGTCGAGCGTGATTTTGGACGTGTTTTGGACGGGCACTGCCCTACTATATATCCAGTTGCATACGAAGTAGCAAGGCCTGTATTTAATAGAATCAATGAAACAAGGCTAGAATTATCCTTGGAGATAACTGCCAGGCAAAGTTTATACCAAGTACTGTAGAACTATTTATTCAACGTCAACAATATGTCAAAACTGGTTTAAAGAACAGGTATATGGTTTATACCAGAAAATAAATAACCATCTTATTCTAAAGAATATCTAGTTTCTAATTCTTGCTCGCAAGAACTAGAGATGAAGGGTACACACAGTTGCTTGAGGTCGGACTATGACCTTACTTTGGGGCGGCCACTGGGTGATTGGGCATTGATGTTGATTGCCAATCTTCTTTCTCAGACTGCTGGTTCCATTTATATTGGAGACCTGCCATTTGCGTGTGTTGGCGAGTGCTGAACACACACACACTCTCTCTCTCTCTCTCTCTCTCTCTCTCTCTCTCTCTCTCTCTCTCTCTCTCTCTCTCTCTCTCTCTCTCTCTCTCTCTCTCTCTCTCCCAACTGTGTGGCCATCATATTCGCCATTGTAACATGTAATACCTTAAGCATTGGAGCCTCTCTCTGCTTGCTGCCCCAAATTAGTTTGAGGGTACATCTTGATTGAGTCAACTGACAAGGTACTAAATGCTAGAAATTAACTCTAAGCATAAAACCAATACATAAAATAACGTGCATAAAGTTTATAGAATAAAGTGTATTGACACTCAAGTCCAAACATATTCCTCCATAAGAACCCATATTAACATACCTCACTGAGAATCGAAACGGTTGGAGGGCGTGCAGGCCACCAGGGGTCTCCCTATAGCTGGTCCAAACAGGACCGCGGCAGCCTTCCTCCTCTTCTCCAGTGTCCAGGTTGGAGTGCACGTGAGACGGTTCAGGTGGTGGATCAGAAAGCTGCAGAGACAAAGAAAACAATGTTATTCGTTTTCATATTTGCTTCAATTAATTAGAGCCACATGGAGCCTCCGTCTCAAAACCCATCATTTTGAAAATAACTAAACAAATGAACCTAATCGTCTGTCAAGTAAAAGGTTAGATGCATAGGTCCATATATCAATAAAATATCATTAACAGTATTGTACACGCTATTTTAAGGATGATTAATGTAGTACTGTAGTGCATAATGATGGTGCCAGCATGACATGGCTGGGAGAGTGAGGTTCTCCATCGTTATCTCTGAATTTGTTATATTATCTATTTATTAATTTACCTAATATGTATCTCTCCTCTATTTCCCACAATAGTCTATCTTTCCTTTATAATAGGTTTAGTATTTTAAGATATATGACTCCAACTAACGTTATTTGGAGTCATGTGTCGGCTATTATGATCCAATGCAAAGTGATATGATGCTACATACCTTGTCCATTATTAGCTCTTTGTTACCTTGATGAGTTTATAATCAAAGGAGCGGGAAAACAAGGAGCGGGTTTCTAGACCTTTCATTTAGTTTAGTGAGAAAACAAGTGGAAGGGGATTCAGAGATCTCCAAAATCAAGTTAGCTCAGTTAAAGTTGGAAGAAACATAATAATAGGTATGGTTCGGAGTAGGCCATCACAACATTATGATTGCAGCATTAGTATGGAGTCAGAACTGTGCCATTAGTTACGGACTTGTGCCCGCCATGGAACTATGTGCCAAAGTCAAAGTCCAGTCCATACATTGCGACGGTATCTGCGACAGTAAATAAACAGTTCCATAGGCGCGACTGGTCTCGCGAGACTAATTCAGAGTCGGTATTGATGCTCAAAGAAAAACTGGAATAGTCCCTATCTACTCCTACTTAGCCATGAGTAGGCCTACTTTTAATATTAATTCTTAATTAATTAATTAAGAGTTATTCTAAGAGGCTTGAAAACTAGGGGCCCTGTTCTACCTTAATAGGTCCATGTATTCTACAGATCCTATTTATTTAAATCTACCATTGATTTCTTCTGACTGCCCCCCCCCCGCCCCCTTCGCTGCTGCAGTTAAAGGTGTAGGGCTTTAGATTAAATATGCATAATTTTTAATTTTTGTATAATAATTCTAAATTTTTTAAGTCAATGATTTGATATACACAATGGAATCAACAATTCATGAATAATCAGTGAATATTATGACCATGATGTGTTTAATAAAAGTATGTTGGCTAGACCTATGAAACGATTTAACATATGGTTCTGGTTTCATTCGATTTTCTGAATGGCTTAGCATTATACTATTGTTGTTTGTGGTGTAATATGACAGAACATTGAATTGGCAGTTGGCAGGGAATTGGTCACTCAATGTTATATTACGGGTATAATAAAACATGACAGCACCGGTATAATCGAAGCAGGGGCGTTTGTGGGTGCTTTGCCGGTTGCTCTCGGGGATAATCCCAGGGCGGCAGTTCCCCACCCCCTGATCTCTCGCTGCGACACAGCACAGCCTCAATTAGAGAAAACACAATAATTGGGGGCATCTGTTATCTCTGCATATCATTACACTCCTAGGACCCCTCCTAAGGATGCCCTAATCAATGATTGCAAATGACGAGTTCATAAATAAATTAATGCCATCGATAAGTGTGTAACATGCGTCAATGAGCCGTGTTAAAAAGGAATTAAAACAATGTGGTTAGCATAGGAGCTATACTTTGCATATTTATGCGATGGGTAGAGGGGAAAGTTCAATAAAGATCCACAATCCTTATTGTTCAATCGAGCTCCAAATTAAGCTATATATTTTTTGATGAATGATAAAAATGAAATAATAATGAAAAAAATATCTATACTACAAGATAAACTGTTCCACCTCATGTGAAGCCAGCAGGTGTCAGTGTTGCCTGTGGATTAAAAACAACGAACGCTAATTTTATATAGGGCTACCGGTGTGTGTGTGTGTGTGTGTGTGTGTGTGTGTGTGTGTGTGTGTGTGTGTGTGTGTGTGTGTGTGTGTGTGTGTGTGTGTGTGTGTGTGTGTGCGCGTGCGTGCGTGCGTGTGAGACACACACACAAGTCACATATGTTTGAAATTGATAGTTGCAAGGGGTGTGTGTTTCTCTGATTGTGTTGGTTCTTGCTAGGGATTTAATAATAGTGTGTATTTTGTTGACCATGGTATTGTTGTGAGAATACTGCTTTGTTTACAATGATGTATCTTAGCTAATTTCAGTAATGTGCTCTGGCGTCCATTGGCTGACAGTTTAATAGCTATTATTTGTGTCACATTTCTCTTGGAGGAATGGCCATAAAATGCTGTGTGAAGGAAATGGGGCTATGAGTGACACCTTGCCTTGCAAAATGATATCTGTTGTTTTAATTAGGTAAAAGCTATTGGGACATTCATTGGATTTCAAGTTACTTATTAATGGTACAGTGGAAAATATATATGCAATTTTATGATTTTTAGATAAATAATTCACAAACCCTTTGCCAGTCGTTACAATTTATTCTCCCACTGCAGCAGTCAATTTAGTTAAAATGGAAACAAATAACACTGCTGGATTTATGTACAACAAAATGGCTACATCTGGAATGTTGTCTTCTCGGTTTTTCTCTTTTTAATTTCATATTATTATCTTGAAGCAGTAGTCAATGTTTTTACTAATGCTACAGTAAAATGTTTCAGTTCCAATGTAAACATATTGTGAAACCTATAGGCTTAGAAACGCAGTCTGGGGTTTTTTCAATCGCCAGTGGTGATTTCCCCATGTCAAAACGCCAGACTCAGCCCCCTAGTGTGGAGAACAGACTCCCCGATAGGCTGTTTCGTGTGTTTTACACCGGCGACCACCCAGCCTCAGACGTTGCATCTGTCTCCGGCACACCGTTCCTTCTAACCGGCCTGTCACTATGTCAGCCAAGGTTGCACCCGGATGTGGCAGGGTGGCTCGCTCTGATGAACCCTCTGAATGGGCAGCCAAGTTGAGTGGATAAGCAGCCCTTTCTACCTTTCAGCGTCTCTGACCCTGTGTGGTCATTTGGTATCCAACGGGCTGCATTTCTCCTCGCTGGACAATGTTTGGCAAACCTTTTTGCATGACTCAATATTTTGGTAGGAGAATTTTAAGGGAACCCCTTGCAATTCAAACGTAGGAGGTTAGAATATAACAGGATTTCTTGATGCAGGATTAAACTTTTGTATTCAACTTACAGAACATGTGGCAGGAACAAGAGCAAAAAAGAGGGAAGAGAAACCAGTTATAGAAACCAGGGGGTCAAGGAGGATCAATTTAGCAGGAAGCCAATGACCTAATGTATCTAGGCCACTGTGACAGGAGTGGAGCCCATCAATGCCAGGAAAAAAAATTATAGTTAAGACACTTAGGGAGCTCATCAACCAACTAAAGATAGAGCACTGTGTCAGGACTCACGTGCGTGTGAGCTCCCACAACATAAGATCAATGTGTGTTATTGAGGGAAAGCAAATGAGACCCCAGTTACCACATAATGGGTGTAATAATATCTGTCAGAAGAAGTCCAAATGCTCAAACTAAATTAGAAACAACCCAACACTATTGATTGCATTTGGTTTCGGACCCCCTCAATGTACAGAGCTTGCGAAAGGGCCCTTAACTGACCCTTAACCCGGGCCCCTCTCTTACTGTCTTGGGGCCACTCTTTCCTAGCGGGAAGGTCCTTCAGTCAACTGGGAGAACTGTTCTCATCAGGCACGGATATGTTTAACATATCAATCAGTGGCTAACATGACATGCAGTGAAACATCTGTTCTTCCAGCCGTGCGGAACACTAGTTTCTCATACTGTAAAATGTTCTGTCTGTCTGTCTGTCTGTCTGTCTGTTTGAGCAGATCCAGTAGAGGGACATTCTGTAATGGAATGGTCGCAACGACACCAATGTGAAGAAGTTGATGTCCTCACTGTGATTTCCTCAGTTCCATCATCATGTCCCCCCAAATATAAACACAATCAGTAGGAGATACACCAATCTCCTTTATGGGACATTACCAGAGGACGGAGGACTGGTTTCTGTCTCCAGCGATCTCGTCTGCCCTGATGATCTGTAACAGTCCTCTTCCTCTGATATGTATTTGAAAAGCCCTCAACCTCAAAGAAATTATGCGTAGGTTATTTAATACCACGAGGGCAAAAGGGAATGATGCTGATATTTTTGTGGTGAAGGAGGTAAATATAAAGGTGTCCTACAGATCACATTGCTTGAAAGAAATACTCAAATATAGAAACAGAAGGACAGGTAGACAGACCAAGTAATGACTTTAATATTACAGGAAGTTGGTGCACTTTATAGCTCAGTAAATGGGGAACAAGAGAGTCATCAAGGGCAAGGCAAGTGCCCACCAATGTCCAAACGATGGTTGTTTGGGCCCACATACTGATGGGAAAAGTGCTGAGCCTCAAAACAGTTCCCATGTTAGTGGGAAGAGACCGTTTCCCGACCTCAGGGTCCCATCACAAAGGGTCAGGAGAGACACACCTCATCAAAGGCTTTCAGGTCCAATGAGAACACCTGTCTGACGACCCCAGGTGCTGTTGGAAGATGAATGCCATTACACTTTGCTTTTTTCATGTATGCAGGTGCAACAGAGTCATAAGGCATGGGGATGCAGTACACACAAAGACACCAAACGAGAACCCAAACGCAGAGCGTCTTAATTTTGGTCAACATGTGAATGGACATGGTGGGTGAAATCATATTAATTGTTGGTTAATCAAAAATTACCAGTCTAATGTAATAACACAAAAGTAAAAGGTAACACTTAATTATGGGATTTCATAAGCTCTTTCATTTTGGTAAGAATAGCGCATCCACGCAGAGTTTCGATGGACACCTTGTAAAAAAAGATATATGGTTTCAATGTTTAGAAATATCCTCTGCAGCAGTTCTGGTGCTCTTGTTCGGGCAAGGACATTCTAAACATTGAATTCACTGGTGAATGTGTGAGGGGGAAATTTGATTACACATGTAAACAACATAAAGCCAGCGGCCAGAGGAAATGAGAGAACGAGATTGACAGAGGAGTAGTAAAAAACAACAACAACATTGTATGAAAAATAAATGTTGAACAGCAGCGCTTGATGAAATTACTGACAAAAAAGGGGGTCTCTGATGAATTGGCACTTAATTACTGCTTGATTAGCATAATTATGCATGTTAATAGCATCTCAAATGAATTGCGGTTGTCAGGAGGGAGGAAGCATCTGCAGTGGCGGCAGACTGATACATATTTTCTCCCATCCGACTGCGTTGTCTAACTCTTCCCCCTTAAGTGTTCACCATTAATCATCACACACCCCTTCTCCTTTGGAGAGAATTTCGACGTTTTGGGATAATTGGCCCATTATAGCGTGCTCGTCACATCTGTAATAGCAGGCTAACGAGCCCCCTGGTGTACTGGCATTCAGAGGAGGATGGCAGAGCATGGGCACACGAGTGGCATCCAGGGGTATGGATGCGGCCCACAGCGCCAAGATCGTGTTGCGATCGTGTCACTTTAGCCAACTGTTTTATTGTTTTCTGACGCTGGTTAAGCCTGTTTCTGTGTGCATGTGTGCGTGTGTGTTTCTGTGTGTGTGTGTGTGTATGTGTGTGTGTTTCTGTGTGTATGTGTGTGTGTGTGTGTGTTTGTGTGTGTGTGTTTGTCTGTGTGTGTGTGTGTGTGTTTCTGTGTGTGTGTGTGTGTATGTGTGTGTGTTTGTGTGTGTGTGTTTGTGTGTTTGTGTGTGTGTTTGTGTGTGTGTGTGTGTGTCTGTGTGTGTGTGTGTGTGTGTGTGTGTGTGTGTGTGTGTCTGTGTGTCTGTGCGTGTGTGTGCGTAAGCCAATCAAAATTGCATCATTGTGTCCTGTATGTTGACCAAACTCTTACCAAACAATCCTATAATCTTAAAAATTTATTGATCGGGGCATTGTTATATGCATTGATTTAGGAATATGTGCCACAGAGAAATAGAAAAAAATAGTGTTAGGTGCTGGCTTAGTTTGCATAGGTGAATTGATGCAGCGATCAATACTTGTTTTTCTCAGTGGTGGATCAGTTAGCCAACAGGATTTTTTTTAAGGGTGATATTAAGATCTGTGGACCAATCAATATCCATCATTGAACTTTGTGAGTATGCAGGAGAGTGGTGGACAAACTTTGATCTATGAAACAAAGATCTAGATGGTGAGGTAGTAACAGATTAGCCTGACTCTGTGTTTGTTTGTTTGTCTAAAGGTATTTATGTGAAGAAAGGGGTGAATATATGTCTTGTAATCAGCCGTTTAAAACAATGTAGAGTTTGTAGAGACCAGAAAGAAAAAGATAACATTTAAATGAAATGAGTGGATGCAGTACCGTATTGTGCCAGTAAGTGGCTCTTTAGTACTTGAAATCATTGCGTTTGCTCCATCAGTTTCTAGTTGACCCAAGCCATTGTCATATATACATAAAATCATAATATATTATGATTATGACAAATTAGCAAAATTTACTAAGATCATTTCTTAAACATTTGTATTATTCAAAAGTGGCCTGTATAAACATTTTCCTTTTTTTGAGCTAGGCCTACATGGTCAAAGCTCTTACAAAAACATCACTGCCTTTTAAATCACAAGATTTCCACCTGGGATACAAAAAAATGGCTAAATGCTGAGCGTTTTCCTCTCCGAACTTTCTATGAGCTAATAAGGAAGTGTTTTAAATTAAACAGTTATTAAAGGTATATCCTAATATAAATTAAATTTATAATGCTTCATGCATTTGGATCCATACTCTTGAACACATCACTCCTTACGAAATGTATGGATTCATCACTTTCGTGATGAATCCATACATTTCGTATGGATCCCAGCTTGTTTGTGAAAACATTTCCTTTCTTCCTCCTATAGTCTGGCTTCTGGTTATTGACGGAGCGGCAGACGGGTGGAGGTCAAGAAAGTGGAGATGGAGGGGAAAGTGGTCTCAAGGTTAGAGCTGGGAGCCAGGGCCAGCTATGGATTGAGATGGAGGGCATGGCCTGGTGCCTACTCTGACTGGCCCCTTCTTAGGGGAGTCTCCTTAGGTGTATTCTACCAGCGGTAATTGTCTGTAATCGCTCTCATGTGAGAACAACATCTGCCTCGTTTTATTCAACCGCTGCGCTCGTCACAGTGATACACTTTGCCAGTGCCGGTGTTGAAATTCTGTGGCGAATATGTTGACGATTTCACCCAATTGGACGTATTAAGAGCACCCTTGTCTTCCTTCATTTTTCTTTCCAAAAAGCGAAGTATTGGGACATGTCTGGCCTCCATCATCGGACGGGAACAGTGTCTGAAACCAGCCCAGTGATTGGCTTGTCTGGCGGGAGGGGTGTATTGGATATTAACTCACTGACGCCTGGTGGTCCCTCATTCCCACAGACAGCCTCTTAATGCCCTAATGGCTCATTTGCATTATTGATGAGCCAACCCTGTGTCACCTCAAACATAGACTATTTAAAGGAAATAATTTTATGCAAACTACTTATTGACGTCTTAATGATCAATTGGCCCTTATTTTGTGTCTTATTATGCAACTGTTGCCGAGTGAGATTCATCCTCAAGTAGGTCTTAGTAAACCGCTTAAAACAAGTGGTGCCATACCACCTCGGATCAATTACCCAACACACACAATTTCATACAAGATTGTGGAGCTGAAGAGCACAGGTCAGTGTAAGAAGGTTGTAATTTAAGATGTGCGTATTAAGTTTCCTTCCAATGGACCTGCATTGCTTCATGTCTTGTCTTTCCATTCCACTTGACCTCTACTGCAACTTGGCACATTTAGTTTTCTCTGTGTGCACGGATGGTTGCAAACGCATGTCAACGCATAGTGAAGGCTTGTTTTCCTTTAACCAATTCTATACAAATTATTATTCAAGCCTTGCACACTGATCTAGTTGAGATGCTGGAGAAGCTTGATCTGCATGGTCAAATTGAGGTGTGTGTGCAGGTGCTTTCGGGCCAAGGGAAAAGTCAGGTGGTGAATGCAAAATGGCTGTCAGCGACCATTGAAACGGGCGTCATCCAGCCGTCAGAAAGGGCGGGATGCTGCACAGGTTCCACTTATCGACGTTGTTTAGGTGATTTGCTTTAGTTCCAGGTCTATTCTATAGGAAGTCTACTTTCGTGCCCTATTTTCTGTGGGGTGTATTTCACCATCAACATGTAAGGACTGGGCATGTGTGTAAACGGGTTGCAGCATGCAGCTATATTTATCCCCCCCCCCCCGGTTCCCTATAAGTAGCATCGCTGTGAGAGTCCATGTCTCTCAGGTCTTCCATGTTCCCTGAACGTGCAAACCTGGATGTCTGTGTGGAGTGCAGGTGTCTGGTGGGTGGTTGGATAGTTCCTGCTTTGCCTAACTCCATAGAATATGACTAATAATTAAATAATTGAAGATAGTTTACAGGACAACACGTGCAAAAGTGATACATATATTCATTTTGCAACCAACTTATTTTGTTGAGTGGTGTTTGAGTGTGTGTTTGTGGGTGTGTGTGTTTGTGTGTGTGTGTGTGTGTGTGTATGTGTTCTTCAACCGTCTAGATGTTTGGATCCACTGATTTTCCTTCATTTACACAAAAAGAAGTGAAGCATGGTGCTTGAGCTCAGAACCATATGGCAACATGTTACAGTCATTCATTAACACATTTATAGATATCCTAAGATATCTCAACAAAGGTCACAGAAGATAAATCCAGCCATCTGACTGATGAACCATTTCAACTCCTCTTCAGGTAAATCTCTTTTTTCCACGAAATGCAATAATCAATATCCCAATCAATCCTATTTGTTGTCAACACAATGATGCAAATCGTGTCTGCCCAAGCTGCTATTGTGTTCCTGACAAATTGGGGACGTGTTTTGCATTGGGGGGGGGTGGGTGGGAGAGTGCCTGTCTCCCTGAACAGAATAGGGCCCCTCAACCCAGCGACATGGAGGATTTGTCTTTCTAATTGATTGGTGTCATGCCTAAATGCTCATCAATTCTGCGGAGACATTGTTGAGGAGAATGAGGTCTGAGTGCCGTGATTTCTAAGGAGAATTCCAAGGGAATCAACCTCTTGCCCCTCCCCCTCCATGTCCCCGTCCCCCTCACCCCACCCCCCTCCCCAATCCCCCCCCCAATGCCCGGAACGAAATGGAACTGAAAACAGGAGAGTTACTAATAGAGCACGGTTTTAGTCTGGTAGATCCTCGTCGCCGTTCCGTTAGTTATGCTTTGGGAGTCTGCTAAATAGATTTATTATAATTCCCCCTGTCTTTAGGAGTCACAGGGGATGCGTGCGTCTGTGAGTCCCCATTAATATCTCTGACCTACAAGCCATATGAATGTCACCACATCCTATCCAATTAAAGATGGATGAATAATATCAATCATTTAGGAGTCGCTGAAGGAAGACCCACATACACCTGCAGTGCTCACAGTGCCTTGCCCCAGTTATGTTTGTGTTTCACTTTTTTTTCATCAACTGCACTACATTGTTTTGTCTAAGGGTGTGTGTGTGTGTGTGTGTGTGTGTGTGTGGGTGTGCGTGTGTGTGTGTGTGTGTGTGGCGTCAGGATACCCCCATCGTCCTCCAGCAAAACAAACTCAAGTCAAACAAGATCACACGTACCACCCGGAGATTCATTAGGTCATTGTTGATGAATCACCTTGGCGTGTGAGCGCCGCCCGTGTTCCCCCCCTTTCCCCTGGTCTGCCACAGATCACGCAATGTGGCAGGGCCCTGCCATTTTACATTAAGACGCCTATAAAGCAGTTTCACTTCCAGGATCTCAATCACAGGGCCAGGACCCATCGCACGGCCCCCTCGCACCTCTCAGTGTCCCTTTAAAATGAATTAACAGCCACTCCAGCGTGGGCCGCGGGATCCCGGCCAGATTGATGGCCCATGAATACAATGTCATTCCTCACTTCTGGCCTTGCCGTATATATATCAGTGGAAAGGCCCATCGATCATCAGGTCTGATATTACTGTTTGGTATGCCGACTAGTACTGTTAAGATAACATAATATAAAGGAGTTCAAGCAAAGTCTCTGGAAGTTTGTTGCCAGTCCCAGGTTGTAAATTAGTTAATACAACTCTGAGACTTTTTTTATGTAATGAATACCATTTTCCAGTTGGATTAGGATCTTTTGCTGGAAAACAAAGCTAAACATGTAGAACTCTCGAAACAATCCATAAGGGTTCACAAAGATTTTACTTAGTGACTAGTACAAGGAGGACATCGTAATGTATAGTAATGTAACAATGTCCATAGTGACAAACTGTCACTCACGCGGTCAAATAGGAGCCCCCTTCCATTGCTGATAAACTGCCAATCATCGTGATCTTACTAGCTGTATGAATGTTGATGTCAGGACCAAGCGTCAGTATGACGGTTTTGGTCGGTGTTTGATGGAATGCATGGCCCCTACTTAAAGCACAGCGTGAAACCATGCTACTATTTCCTTATTAGTGCTACAGTTTGGTCAAGCATTTTCTTACGTGTCTGTGTGTGTTGTGTGTCAGAATTTGGCGACAAGAGAGAATACCACTGGAAGAGACAGAAAAAAGAAAAGCTACGAAAGAAAGATAATTGTATATTTGAATCACTTATGAGTTATTCAATTTTGCATTCTAAAATGTCATAATACTTAATACACAATATTCATTTTTGTAGTTTTAACTTGGAATACAGTTAACCACATTTCATATGTGTATTCATGAGTGGAAAGGATTGAAAAATGGAGAGTGAAGGGAAGAGGAAGAAAGTGAGATGAGAGAGAGAATAGAGAGTGAAGTTGAGAGCGAGAAAGAGGGAGCGAGAGAGGGAATGAGAGAGAGGGGCTGTTTATATGTGTATGTTTCGTGGAGCTAACAGTCTTGTGACCAATGATGCATAGACTGAAGCAGACAGAGACGGAGCTAGTGGTGGTGGGGACCTGTCAGCTCACATAATATTTAGGACCTCATACACAGCCTCTGACAGCTCGAAAAAGGCAAGCGCGTATTTATTGTGTGTGCTTTCCGTGTGCGTATACTTACCCCCGCCCCCCCCACCTACTCTTGTGTCCTTGAAATGCATGAGTGTGTGTTACATATTCTGTGTTCAACACATTACAATGCAGCCGTGTGTCTGTATTCAAATATGTATGTTGAGTAAT
>NC_136938.1:7821445-7826445 GCF_949987615.1 Pollachius pollachius | reverse complement strand
AAAGGGCACCCAGCCGTTGTTTTTCGGAGCCGCTACGGGCTGTATTATTTATTTCCCATATTCAAACTAATTCTGTTTGAATGTCAAACATTACATCAAATGTGGATCATCAAAAGTTGCTTTCCATAACATCATATTTTTTATTTTATTTAATCAAGTTACCTGAAAAAAGAAGGTGTTGAAGAATAATTCCAGCTATCTCTGCTACGTGCAGAACTGTGAGTGCCATTCTGCATCTCCATCAGTTCAAGCGGTAAAGTACATGGTGTCACCTTTGGACCTTAATCACTGAAACTGTATGGGATATCTTTATGATGTTTGATTTTAAACAAACAAGCACCTTGATTCCAATGAATCTCAACACATTTAATGGTGGAATTATTTTCTGTATGATACTCTGTACTGATATTTAATGTCCCTTGAAAAATTGCATTTGTGGTGTTTGATTACAAGATTAGGCACACTAACCAACGCGCACATTTTCTCCCCGGGACACTGAACACAAAAAAAGGATAGGTCTCTGTTTCCGAGAAGCAGACGAATATCTCAAAATAACATCTTCTTACCACCATTGTAATCTGATACGTTTCCAGGTCGAGGAGAACCCACAGCTGGTCTAGACTGCAGGCATGTGCCTGAGGAAAACGGCGACCTTTGGAACAGCAATCAGATGCCTGAAGACGATGCTGAGACTAATGATTAACAAGGGAAGACCTGGATGATCCTGAGACTAATGATTAACAAGGGAAGACCTGGATGTCGTGGATAAAAGAAGGCAATCACTCGTAAATTATCATATAAAATATGAAATGATTTAATAAAGAAAATGTACACCTCTATTCGCTCACCACGTTACTTTGGAGCGACTGTGCCACATTTATGAGGCAGAAAGAAGCACAGAACGAACAGCCCTTTAGAGCCGATAGATTGCCGTGACAATGGCGGCGGCTTGAATTACTCCGATGGCCCCCAGACCCCGGGGAGCAGTAGGGAATGCACGGTGATTGCCCCCTGCGATAAAGTTTTAGTGGGCAGCCTCGTAAAGGTGAGTGTGTTGGTATATTCTTCTGTAGTAGTGACACGGCTAGCATTGACCTCTTGTATTTTTTTACTGCACAATGTAACGAGCTAGAGAAGAGATGAGTTGTTAATGCACATGGAGTCCAGGGTAGTAATGGGAATCGGGCCTAAAGCCTAGCCCTGTTCATCGATGCAGGGAAGGATTGTTCGATTTCATAGTAAGAAAGGCGTAAGAATTTCTTACGCTATTTGCTTTTTTTTGGACAACAATTAAGATACAGATTCTGAGACTTGGAAGTCACATATTAGCTGCAAACCTCCCATCATTGTTTGTCAGACAATAGATACCGTGCTTATTATAAATCACAGTGGAAACACACATTGATGCAAAATCCATAATCTGGAGCTCATGCTTCGAAACATATTTACGAATTCTGGAGCGCTGCCGCAATCGCCTGTTAGCATGTATTTTGCATTTAGTTACCAATTAAAATGCATTTGTATGGATTTGAAGGTGCCATGCAAAGCTACAAGCCCCCCTGTAAACAGATTATGGTCCTCGGGGACTGTGTGGTATTGAATAACTAAATAGCCATACTATGATTTATGATAATGCATACGAGAGGCAGGGCCGCAACCCTCAAACTCTTAACCTCACCCGGGGATTCGTAGAGCAGAACTTGGTCAGTGTAAATGCCTGAGACTTTCATGATGAGATATTTCCGCTAACTGTTAAACATAGTTTAGGCTCACTCTGTCGGTATAAACATTTCAGTTGAATCCGAATTATGAGATTTGTGATCGAAGGGATCTTGATCAGGTCCTTGCACCATTAAGATAGTTTAATGACTTAGAGCTTAATCCTACTGAGGGTATGGCCCGTTCCTCCCTTGCTCTCTGTCTCTCCCACTGACTCCCTTTTCCCTCTCTCACGCGGATACACCCACATTTTTTACCATCCACGCCGAATGCAAGGTCTCTCTCTCTCTCTCTTTGAAACTAATATGTGATTCAAGCTCACCCTGGCCCTCCGCGGACCCTCTGATCTCCTGGTGTTCAGCGCCCGGTATCATTAGCAGGCGCTACATGGCCCATGTTAAACAGCCAGTGCATGTGATTGCAACCGCGAGTGCGAGAGGGGTGTCTGTTAAGGCCCCCACGCTCTCGCTTGACAGCTCCGACGTTCGCCGGAGCACGGAGAGATTTGGGGCATCACTACATGTGACAGAGGAGATTACGGAGGTAATCCCGCTCGCCCGCTGGGGAATCATCCCTTCCTCAACTTGCTCTTATTAACTGGTATGCACTCAGGGCTGCCGTAATCAACCAATCTCTTAATTTACACCTGTTTGATTATTCCGCAGCGCAGTCGTACTAATTATTTTCATTCCGCGGCTCAGCTCTGTTTCGCTCAAAGACGCAGGGCCCATTATCCTCTTAGCTGTGGGTTTGCAGGACTTTAGGATAAGTGGTCTTGTAGTTTTGTATTACAATCGTCCTAACCTTCGGTACACCTAATTACAAGGGTTTCTGAGTGAGGCGAAGGTTTCCATTCCCTGTGCCCTGGTGCCAGGCAGTGGTATAGTCGAAGCTCAAAGTCAGACATGATCTTTCGAAAATGGTCACGTTTGGCATTAGAAAGATGATCGCGATATGGACCTTCAGTGTCGCTATGCGTGGCATCTGTGCGACTATTCACCGTTCCCTCATTGTCGGCTGGTCAGACACCAGCCCACACACCCAAAAGTTAACTGGACGGGCGTCTCGGTAACATCCTGCCACCAATCAAAGAACAGAGTTTGTTCACATGACGACGCCTTCCTCCTAGTGGTCTCTGCTTGGGGAAACTTTGAGATGTCATTAGATTAGTTATCAGCATGTAAAAGGATCTTGTCAGGGTCAGCCGTGCATGTCATATGATTACATGCTGTAATCATATGACATGCACGGCTGAGTTCTCCACATGCAGATAAGAGCATTGAGGTAAAACTGTCCTTCTGCCCTGTGTTGCCCTTTCACTATGAGACTGGCTTTTATGGCTTTTGAGATTTCTTTCTAGCAACAGTAAGGGCAGTAGTTCCTTTCCCGGAAGATTGTTGGTTAAATCCTGGCGGGGGTTTTGTGGTAGAAATGTGCTGTATGAATTTGGGTCGAACGGAAAACACTTTGAGTTTATTATCTAATCTACCTTACATTAGTTTATAGGCTGGGATGCATATCATTAAGTCTGTTGTGCCAACGTAGTAATGTATTCAGAAGTCGCTTAGTAATTATCCTTATGGTTTAAAAGAGTATTGATGTTCCAATAACAATGTCAAAATCTCCCTCAAGCACAATCGTATGGCTTTTAGCATACAGCTACTCCTCGCACTACAGTGACATTAGTTTAGGGAAAACATGCCTTGTTGTTCATCAGAGGCAAAAACGCAATCACTCATACACACCTACACACACACACACACACGCACACACGTACACAGATGCACACACACACACACACACACAAACACACACACACACACACACACACACACACACACACACACACACAGTTGTTCATCAGAGGCAAAAACGTAATCACTCATGCACACCTACACACACACACACACACACACACACACACACACACACACACACACACACACACACACACACACGTACACTGACGCACACACACATACACACCCACACAAACACACACACAGACACACACATACACACACACACACACACACATACACACCCACACAAACACACACACACACACACACACACACAAACACACTACACAAATTTGTAAGTGTGTGTGTGTGCGTTGGTGTGTGTATGTGTGTGTGTGTGTGTTTGTGTATGGCGTGTTTTGGGGAAACATAAATCTCTCATGTGGTGTCGACAGGGGCAATATCCATCGGGGGGGAGGGGTCAGAGTCAAAGCGCACCCCTGCTGTCATTGGTTGATTGGATTAGAGCGGCTCCGGCCTCGATGCCATAGGAACCCAGGTGTTCTCCCTCACTCGTCTCGAGGGCCGCCCGCTCGCACTTTAACACTAGCCCAGGCCAGAGACAGCCTCAGCAATACAATTCATTATATATTGTATATAGTGTAGTACACTACATACACGTTGCAATAATGAGGCTGGAGGGCTGTTTTCACTGCTGTGCAATACGTTGACATATTATTTTCAATTAAGGATTTGAAGAAGTTTTTATTCCAACGCTGCCATCTAAGGTTATACTAATATGCATCTGGACTCGTCTGTCGCTGTATTAATAGCCTTTCCAGTATTCTATAAGTGATATTGATTGCATTCACGCAATGTTTTCCAGCCAAAGTGAATGGAAATTGGAGATGAGAAAAGATGACTTGCGTTCACATTCACTTTTGCTTTTCCTCCGTCACCCTCTCCTCCTCTCAGGCCTCCAATCAGCTTCCTGAGGAGCGATAGATGGATGGAGTTGCCCGGTTTTTTTTATGCAGTAATAACCATATCTACTCAAATCAATAGCATAAGAGTAGAGGCAATAATGCAGTCTAATGAAAGGAAATGAAATCACACAAAATAAGAGAGGAGAGGACAAGGGAATAAGGTGATTTGTATTGAGTAAGCTTTTCAATTAAGGTTGGACCCTGTGAGCACCGGTCTGCAATTTTCGATCTTAAAAACAAAACCGTCTTATTTTATTTTCTTAATCTCTTGCCACGTTCATTCTGTTTAATGTTCTGTACGTGCCATCCTTTATAATTGCCACTGTCTTTAACAAACCGAGGATCATGACTAATGAGCTGTGAAGGAGAAATAATCATTTGTAGAACTTCCCTTTTTAAAACTAAGGAAGCCATCCTCTACGTTCCTCCTGATATCCAGACCATTGCTTCAATTTCTCCTCTCCCTTCACTCAACCTTATTGCCCACCCCCAACCGCAACCTCCCATCCCCCACCCACAACCCCCTAGCCCCCTCCCACCTCCACCTACCTCC
>NC_136938.1:7801445-7816445 GCF_949987615.1 Pollachius pollachius | reverse complement strand
TTCAAACACTAAATAAAATCAAAACAATGTTAAAACAAAATGCCTAAATCATGTGTCATAAGTATGTCAGAGGGATGGAAGGGAAAGCGAGAGAGAGAGAGAGAGAGAGAGAGAGAGAGAGAGACAGAGACAGAGACAGAGGCAGAGACAGAGACAGAGAGACAGAGAGAAGAGGAAGGAGAGAGATAGAGAGAGAGAGAGAGAGAGAGAGAGAGAGAGAGAGAGAGAGAGAGAGAGAGAGAGAGAGAGACAGACAGAGACAGAGACAGAGAGAAGAGGAAGGAGAGAGATAGAGAGAAAGAGAGAGAGAAGAGACAGAGAGAGACACACAGAGAGAAAAGGAAGGAGAGAGATAGCGAGAAAGGGAGAGAGAGAAGGATGGAGAGAGACAGAGACAGAGACAGAGAGAAGAGAAAGAGAGAGAGAGAGAAGGAAGGAGAGAGACAGAGACAGAGACACAGAGAAAAAGAAGGAGAGCGAGAGAGAAAATGAGTGAGAGGGTAATAGTGGATATGGGAGGGAGGGGAAGGGGTGGCGTGAACAGTGAACGGGGGGGGGACAGAGGAATAATATCCTTGGCGCGCCGCCCTCCACTGAAGCCACGGTTTGGCCGTGGCTCTGGGCTGTAGACGGACCGTCTCCTCACATCGCTGGGTGAATTAGCTTGCGGTCGCTCAGCCAGCCTCAGCAATGTGCTAAACCCAGACGTGACTTAGGGGCTGCCCACCAGAGATTAGGCCCTGCAGATCCCGGGCTCACACCGCACCGGCGAGAAGGCCAAGGGAGCAGACCGGCAGTCGGGAACGGTCCCCCGACCGGACCCCGACGCCACGGCCGCACGGCGGGGATCACGTCAGACGTAATGTCATCGTGTCTGAACTCCCCCCCCCCGCGGGGGTCCTATCAATACGCAGTGAAGTATTGGCATGTATTGTTTGATTTATTTATTTACTGCGTGTATTGCAGTGTTGTTCTGGTTGTTTTTTCTGGTGACTTTTTTGTTGTGCATTTGTATTTCTGTTGTCATCTGTATATGTTGTAATCAGGGCGTCATTGCTCTCAATGGCCTTCCCCTGAATAAATAAAGGTTTGATAATAATGTCTGGTCCTTCTGTCGTTCGGGGTCTGTTACGGTGTGCGTCCGTCTGTCAGCGAAAAAGCCCCTCCAGAGGACGCACGCTCTTCAACCCCACAGCTGGAGGATCTTATCCCGAGCAGGACGACAGCGATGAGTTGTGGCGGTCGGAGGGGAACAACTTTGTTTCAGAACGCATGTTGTTGTCCTGGCTGTTCTGTAGTTTTACCTCCGCCATGGCTCCTCTTGGGTTTTCTCTTCTCCCTTTTTTCTACAGTGGGTTCATTGGCCGTAGCAAACCTATGGAATTACAATAAGGGCTTGAACACACTTGTTATATCATCCCCATCACGGTCGTCTTACCAACCAGAACGGGGGCGGGGGTGGGGGGTGATTACATAAAAAAAAACTTAAACACAATGTCAAGTATTATTCCAGTCACTGTAAGAGGCACTTGAGGTTGACTTTAACAAGTCTCCCCTTGTTGAAACATGTCCCGATAGTTACAATACACAAACCTATAAAAGTTACTTGATACAAGACCCAGGGGGGGTTGTTGTCCCTGGCTGCTCCGCTCCTATCGCCGGGGCCTCGATGTGGTAATCGGGCCCTGTGTTTACGCACCGTGCCGTTGTGCCGTTTGGTGTGCCATAGAATCTCCCCTCCGTGCGCTGATATCACGCACTGTTTGGCATCCATGTGCCCAAGTGAGGCAGGGGGAGATTGTTTTCCGAAGCCGTATCCTTTTGCTTGGTGTTACTTTGACTCGCTGTGACACGGACCTGTTTGGATGGGGATCATGTACTGTACTTGTGCGTTTCTATTTCGTTTATCTGTTTGGAAGGTCACATGAGTTCAATAGCTTTAGAGATTATCCTTTTTTTTTTATATATAATTTTTTAAATACAGCTCCTATATTTTCATCAAGGTTAATTATTAACACTTACAGCATAATTTAAACAGTGCTTTTTTATTAAGATTTCTCTCTCTCTCTCGCTTTCTCTCTCCCTCTCTCTGTCGCTCTCTCTCTGTATATCTCTGAATCTCTCTCTGTATCTCTCACTATCTCTCTCTCTCTGACTCTTTCTAGGTATCTCTCTCTCTCCCTCTCTCTGGCTCTCTTTCTCTGGTATCTCTCTCTCTCTTTGTCTCTCTCTCTATACATCTCTGTGTCTCTCTCTCCTCTGACAGGACACAGGAACTAACCACTTCCTGAGCGGATTCAGCAGCCAGTGAGTAGCGCTCCTCTTCCACTGACAGGCATATTATATGAAGGGCTATCTATCCTCTGGCTTTCAAACACACTCACACACGCACACAGCAATCTTGTTAAGACTTCAGAACACCCTCATTTACCCCCCAGATCATTTATTCCACTTTTACAGCTTCAGTCTCCTGCTTTTATCGGCCATCATTACTCTTCTTTAAATCATCCATGCATAAGAAATGCAAAGGTTTGTAGGGGGCGGAGAGTGTGTGTGTGTGTGTATGTGCATGTGTGTGTTCATGTGTGTGTGTGTGTGTGTGAGTGTGTGTGTGTGGGAGCATGTTTGTGTGCGTGTGCATGTGTGTGTGTGTGTGTGTGTGTGTGTGTGGGGGGGGGGAGGGGGGGGTCCCTAGTTTGATAATGAGACCTGGAGAAGGTGTTCTAATGGTGGTAGGGGGCCCGATATTTTAAGCGAACAGGTGATTCATTCAGGGCGACGGCATTGTGTGAGATTGTGACAAGAGAACGGGGGAGATGAAAGCTAATTGCGTACATTGGCTCTAACTGGAATGGATTGTTCATGCAGGGGTGTCGCTTTACACAGTGGGCTGCAGAGTAGATGGCTTTAGCTCTGTCAATGGCACTCCTGTTGGTGTGTGTGTGTGTGTGTGTGTGTGTGTGTGCTTGATAAAGTCAGTATACTATTAGAATTATCTCCTCTATTCACTCGTGTTTTATTACTTCAATGTCGTTGAACTATATGAATAAAACTGTCTCTGGTATCTTCATCCAAACCTCATTGTGATTAAATAACATTTATAAGTAATTTAATGTTCCCTCTGTATTCAATTGAGATAAACCACAGGTAGGAATTCCACCCATAACACTTGAATCTCTCCAATCTAGAACACTGTGATTGGTACCATTTAATGTGCTTCATGCTAAAGTGGGGTTAATGTTATCCAATTGACTGCTGTGTTCATCTTGTGACCGGGGCCAGGGGCAGCCCTAGCCAATCACTAATGACCACACCGTTATTAATGGCTCAGTTAATCGCCCAGGTCAGCATGCCTAGTTACATTTAGCGCAACAGACAATGCATTACTTGTACTCCAAAAAAAAGGAAAAGAATAATAAAATGTGTATTGTTTCTGGGTGAAACTGTTCTCAAAAGAACGGGGGTAAAGAAGTTTGAAAGAGCAGCAAAGTGGGTCTAAGAAGCAGAGCATATCTTAAAGAGAGGTCCCATGTGAGCTAAAGGATTTACTATGCTTAATCCCTTATCAAACACAAAATACAGTGAAGCCAAACCCTGATTCAAGGAGATTCACAGTGCGTTTCCACTGTTTGGTCAGAGTGGATCCATAATGGCGTCTTGTGCCATAACCTTGAACAGAAATACATTCAGTTCCTTTTCGTGAATTGTTAATAATAATGAGATATAAATCTTCCCATCTTCGTCTGTACCATCTCATAATTCAGGGGAAGACTTTTATCAGAAAAATGTGTAAAATGATTTTTTTCTCCTCTGGAGACGAAACAGAAAATGAATTATAAAGTGAAAGACACAATCACGATTGTTCAACTTTGAGAAGTCACCCAAGATTCGAATGGTTCGCTACATCATATTATAAAGTTTGTTAGTTTTCCACAGTTGACAAGTTTCCCGGGACGATTTCTTCACAAAGATTTTGAAGAAAGAGAGTAACAAAAAAAGAAACACAAGATATATAAAATATTTAAAATAACCACAAGAGGCGAAGAAGAGAAGAAGCAGAAGAAGAGAAGAAACAAAAAAACACAAAAGAAAGAACAAACAAAACCAGATCAACATTATTTTAAGGCATCACCCAAAACATAAGAGTTCAGGAATTATTTTTCTGGCCTCAATAACAGAAAGGGCTTCTCACATGTATCAAGGGCCCTCCTGGGCTGGTCTTTTATCTCTGAATAATTAATTCCAGCGGCTGAAATAATTTTGCTATTCATGACCTTGAAAGTGGGCGCATTAACAGGGGGAACGCTTGCTAAACGTGAAATGATATGCGACTAGAAAGGCCGTGTTACATGTTGACACCCCAGAGCAAACAAACGAGTTCAGCCGGCGGAGGAGGGATTACCATATCTCCACTTAACTTACTTTATCCTGTGAGAATCATCAATATTAAATCTTAAGGCGAGCCACAGAAAGTGCTGAGCGGGGCTTTCAGAGAGCCGGGTGAACCACTGTGTTTAAGAAGAGGAGATGAATGAGAAAGTCCCCAGAAATCTACAAAGAGAGTAAACATTGTCTTTTTATCTTTTCCCCTTGCCACGTGGGGTCCCTCCCCATTTAGAGATTCATTCATCACGGTTTAAACCGACAATTGATACGTTTTATTTTCAATCATCCCATAGTAACTTAACTGATTTTGAGTGCTACCGTATCTTTAAATTGTTGCTGTCTGTTTCGCTGCAGAAATAATGCTCCGGTTTTCATTCAGTCATATTTATTTTTAACCATATTTACAGACCCACTAATGTTGTCATTAATTTCATCAGAGCTGCATTCTGCAACTCGCTGCAGTTTTGGCCCTTAATTAGTCAGGGCCCCGGCCTGGACGGGTGACCTGTGTTTACTTGCCTGAGGGGGCCGAGAGCCCCCGAATGTGCTGTGTTTGCCTGTCGAGCATCGCGTGCACTGTATTGGCGCTAGACACTGCCGCGGGGGGTGTCAGAATCCGCACAGGGGGGCTCGTTTTAGTGTCAGGTAAGTGCCCTGGGAGGCTGTCTATTAGATTGCTGAAATATGAATTTTATTTCCATTTATCTTCACTGTCAATCATGGTGAACTTGCCACTTTTTGACCACTCATTAACCACCGGCAGCATCCATGGTCCCGGTGTAACAAGGCAGACGGGCTAAGCGAGGTCTGATACACTTCACCATCCTCATGTTGTTCCCTCCCTCTCTCTCTCTCTCTCTCTCTCTCTCTCTCTCTCTCTCTCTCTCGCTCTCTCTCTCTCTCTCTCTCTCTCTCTCTCTCTCTCTCTCTCTCCCTCTCCCCCTCTCCTCCTCTCCCTCTCCCTCTCCCTCTCTCTCTCTCTCTCTCTCTCTCTCTCCTCTCCCCCTCTCCCACTCTCCCTCTCCCTGTCCCTCTCTCTCTCTCTCTCTCTCTCTCTCTCTCTCTCTCCCTCTCTCCATCCCGCTCTCTCCCTCCCTCTGGGGCCCCAAAGAGAGAGACGAGAGGTGTCTCTAAGGGGCAGACAAGGCCCACCCCCCCCCCCCCGGACCCCTGGAGGAATAAGACCTCCTGCCGCACACAAACACAAGCCAACCACGTGGCTCCAGCTGATATTAGTTATCGATATTTTACAGGCTGCCATTAAAGTTTTAGGAGGCTGTGATTAGACGCCAAGACAACAGAGAAACAGGAGGGGGTGCGGTCATGTGAGGTAAAGATGTTTTCCTTTTGAAAGGCTTAATTTAATGATGTAAAAAGTGGCCCTGGCGTGTGGGGCGGCAGACGTCTCAGGAAGCAGCTGCTGTGTGTGTGTGTGTGTGTGTGTGTGTGTGTGTGTGTGTGTGTGTGTGTGTGTGTATGTGTGCCAGATTTCATTGCCTTAAACAGCAATAAGCTATGTTCTCTGCAGAATAGGTGGCCTAGATGTTTTGACCTGACCGTAACCAGACCAAACCTCAACCTCACAATACTGAACATCACCATTTATAATCGTGTGCGTAGGCCCGACAACCACATCTGAACTCGTGCTAAAACACAAGCCATATCTTGTTCTCGAAATGTGTTTTCTGTACTGGAACTGTACCGGAATGTATGTTCAAGTATAAGTCACTGTTACTGGTATCAAAGTATTACTTAAGAAGAACCAATGTTTAGGACTACTGTGATCATTTGTCCTTTTCAGCTTTATGACATAATGTGAGAGAACCATGAGAACCATTTAGAAGATTTGAGACACTTTTTCCATCTCTCTACAAGGGGGGGGGGGGGGGGGGGGGGACTTCCAGCCTTGGTAACCAAACCTTCCTCTCCTGAGTGAGTGATGACGTGTTTTCTTCTATTTTTATATTGTCTCTATATAATTTAACATACTGTATATTGGGGTCATTTTGTGTTTGTGTGTATGTGTGTTTGTTTGTGTTTGTTAGTGCGTGTGTGTCAGTGTGTGTTTGCCAATGTGTGTGTGTATATGTGTGTGTAATTGAGGGTGTGGGCCCGTAGTTGTGTGCTTGGATGTGTGTGTGTGTGTGCGTGCCCATGCACGTGAGTGTGTGCCCATGTTTGTGTGTGTGTGTGTGTGTGTGTGAGTGTGTGTGTGTGTGAGTGTGTGCCCATGTGTGCGAGTGTGTGTGTGTGTGTGTGTGTGTGTGTGTGTGTGTGTGTGTGTGTGTGTGTGCGTGCGTGTGTAAATACGGGTGACCATGTGTGTCTGTGCGCTAGTATTGTTCCCAGGATATCAGCCAAGTCTGGCATGGCCACTGCTGTGGTTTAAGACCTCTTCCCTGTCTTCCATGTCCTTCTCACCAACGTCCTGACAGCAAGACCGCGATGACGAGGAACTGCGGCCCCACTAATGATACTGGGCCGCGAAACAAAGCCCCTTGCTCCTCTCTCCACATCCACTCCAACCAGCCCCATTGTTCCCCCGTTATTTTCCTTTTACTCGGACGTCCCATCTCTTAGTGTCTACAGTTTGGTTAGCCCGTGGCTGGTCGTCTGCCATAACGTTCACTATCAGAAGCCAAAGAGGAGAGTTGGACAAAACAACAATGACAAAACTGTCTGTTGCCGTAGTAGCGCCGTAACCCGGGCTCTAAACACGTTAATAAGCCACCACAGTTAGACTGATCTACTTAGTCGGAGGGAAAATGTATCCCGCTTTTCGTTTTACTCGGGGCATCCGCAGTTACACTTACTCTAATGGTGGTAGAAATGTTTCCCAGTTGAATGCAGGAAAGCAGGTCAACCCCTCCAAGATTCACCGGGGTGTTTACACCTGATTCAATTGGTAAGGACAGGAATGAAGAGGGTTAAATTAGGTTGTACACGTTTTTGTTTGGCTTGTACTACCTATTACCTAGGGGCGAGAATAAAGTTCAAAAAACGAAGAGGCACAAACAATCAAACACGCAAACACACACGCGCACACGTAGACACACAAACACACACACACACACTCACGCAGTAGACAACCCCCCCCCACACACACACACATACACAAAAACACGCACACACACGCACGCACACACACACACACACACACACACACACACACACACACACACTCACTCACGCAGTAGACAACCCCCCCCCACACACACACACACATACACAAAAACACGCACACTCATACACGCACACGCACACACACACACACACACACACACACACACGCACACACACACCCACACACACACCCACACACACACACACACACACACACACACACAGTGTGCAAGTACAGCAGCATTCAATTCATTGGATAATTTATACCATCAATGCTGTTCTAGTTCTCACTTGCCTGTACCAGGTGTATTAATCTGAAGATGATTTACTGCCTTTTCTCCACTAATATGTGCAGTGAGAATAAGTTTATATCGGGGAAAGGACATTTCTCACAATTTACTACAAACTGTCTGCCTTCATGTCACTTTCTGCTGTTAAAGGTTTTTTTTCCTTTCTACAACGGTCGACAATTTACATGAAAAACGTTTATTTCACCATTTCAACGTAAATGAAGATATATTACAATCTATAAGGAGCAATCGCCCACTCCTTAAGAACCGGTATGTACAGGGAAAAATTAAGTGATATTGTAATTCAATTTTCCCTGTATTCATTATATATTCATTTCCCTTTCATTAAATACATTTAAACTGTTAGAGAGTCATTTCGGTGGGACCTTTTTATGGCATTTCACCTTCCCGGTGCCAATAGTTGCAATCGAGACACAGGAGTTGGAGCTCTGCCAGGTACTGGCTCACTCCTGGATGCCAACTACTTTTAACACATTCATCGCTCTCTGACATACCTTTTCCTAATCGCATTTTTGTCCTTCTCTCCTTCTCATTATTAAAGGTTTTTTTTGTGCTTTTCTCCCTCTTTCTCTCTCTCTTGTATATTTCAAAAAGTTGTGTAATGACTGTAAGATTCATGGTGGACATCCTTACATACCATAGCCTGGTTAGACCATCCTGATCTCACAAGATCACGTCCTGTTTCTCTCTGCAGATTGCTCGGGCTTCAACCCCATATAAAGCCTTTTCCATAATGACACTAAACCCTTGGACAAATCAGCACTCGAGGGAGGGATAACTCCTACTTGAATGATAACTTCTCCTAACTATTATTATCCAAAAAAGACTGAATAACATTTGTTACTTTACTAAAATCTGCACGGAATTCGGGAATTTGCTTCTCAGATCAGAGCATGTCTTTTGCTTCACATTCAACCGGACTCAACGGAAGAAAAACAGAACACGAGCGTTGCTCTGATTGTCTGTCATTTTCCCAACAAGGTGAGGCCGCCGCCATGTTTCAAAAATCAAATATCAGGATGGTCTCCTGAGGCCCGCCTCACTGCAGGTTTTCCTGTCAGTCCACAGAGCTCTCTCGGAGTGAGCCTCCACCATGAATAGCTGGCCTTGGAGGCTGGATCCCAGCCCCGCCAACATGATCCCGCTTGGCCTCGCCGAGCTGGAAAAGCCAACTGCCGACCACATAATGACCACTGTCTGAGGACCTGCTTAATTTTTTCATGTTCAAACTCCAGTGGGCTGTCTTTTAGGGCCAGACTAGGGCTAACCTATGCGTATGATGGACAGAACACCCTAGGGCTCTTTAAATATGACATGCGCGGCTCTGCGCTACACATTTCACACCGTGGCAGCCTATGATCACGTCTGTAACACTAGTAACCCAATCCGCCCAACATAAACCGGCTTTTTCCATCATGTAAACATCATTACCGTCCCGGTTTGCCAGTTGCCTTTCGAGTGCTCTGAACGGAATCAGAGATGACCTTGTGCATGCTATTAAACCCTGGTGTTTAGCGAGGGGAAAATTTACGTTTATGGTCCAAACCTGCTAATTATACTTGTTGCAATAAAAAAGTGCCAATGTGATGCTAAGCCCGGTCTAGCGTTATTATGTAACGGGGCTGTGTGGAGGCAGTGCGGACCTACTCGACTCTGAGACTCATGAATGAAGGAGCCTCACCAGTGTGACACAGACGGGCAGACCACAGTCTCTCACTGGGGGTTTCGTGAGGCACGTTGGTGTAATCCAGCTGTGTGGGAGAGACTGGACCCTCACATGTGTTGTCACGGAAATACATTACACAATTCCCCTCTTAACACGAGCCCCATCCGCTGAGAAGCCCCTTTCCCATATCGTAAGCCACATAGCATAATTGCTCAAGTCATATTTTAAGGTTCATCTTGTGTTTAGCATCCAAAATGCCTAAGTCAAGATGACTAAACCAGATAGTGATTTTGGAATGTAAGCACTCTGATTGGCTTAGGATATCGCCAATGAGGCGCAGTGATTCAGCAGCGTTAAGAGAGTAGAGTCAGGTAAGACATCAAAATTCGGCCAAAATAGGACAAATACAGGCAATTATGCTACGAGGCTAACGATGTTATCACCTTCGTTGTCGCCGCGGTTGGTTTGGACCCAGGCGAGGGCAACACGGACCGCACTGTATCCAGACAGAGAGCGATGACTCCCTGACGCAGGTGGTTCTGGGAAGGCAGAGGGAGAGAGGGCCCAGGATGTGACACGATGTATGGATGAGCATTTGCTTTAAATAGGTTAGTGGGAGGAGCGACGCACAGAACAGAACCACTCGCCGCTGTCGTCCTACACTTATTATTTGCAGGTATAAAAAAGAAAGAGGTGAGCAGATGAGTTTGAGTAAGAAAAATAGCACGCCGCCGTAATGACCTATATAATACATTATGGAGATGATGGCGGTATTCACTTACACAACTGGCTGGATTTCTCCCCCGGAGTGTGAGAGTGTGTGTTCTTGTCCCTTTGCTGTGAGTGTCTGCATGTGTTCCACATGCAGGGGTAACGCAGGATGATCAACAACATTACAAGAACAACAGAGATTCAAAATAAAAAAACTCTGAACTATATTGTGGTCTTGGTTTGGATCCTTTGATTTTTGTGGGAGTTGTTTATATTCTTAAGTTTGATGTAAACCCTTTCGTACAGCCCTTTTAGTTATGTGCCCATAACATGTCAAAGAATATGCTTGAAATGAAATGTTACTTGAACTTCTTCCCTGTGACTTTCATGTGTTAAAAACATCAGCTTACTGACAACCATCATCTCAAAGTGGATATTTTTTTCCTGTGGTCTTCTAATGAAACCCACAATTTCTGCTGAACAGGAAGAAGTCTTTTTTTTTACTTAGCTCAGAATATACTCCACCTCTTATCAAAAGTGCAATGTGGTCTTTATGTTCCCCACTCTTATGTATAGGAGAAAGTAAAAGCCCAAGTGAACATCTCAAACCAAAAGCAAGAAGACTTTTCTTACACGATATAACTCTGAAGGCACAACAGCAAAGACTAGAACACATCGATTGACACGCCCTGTGTCATGACTACTTATACTATGGACTTCTACTAAGAACATATTTGTTCCCTGAGGAGAGTAACCGCACTATTGTGTTCACAAGCCTACCTGTAAGGAAATTTTTATAGAGGTCCCTGATTGGCAGATAAATATATGTTGAGATAGTTTCCAATATGTTTTCTAGAATTAAGTAATCCTGGCAAGTTTACAAGGGTAAAGAGCTTTATTCTATTAAGAGGAGCTATCACAACCGTGAGGCGACATATGAGAATCAATCATGTTGCCATTGCTGCCATAACACAGCCTCACCACTAGTGGTCCCGAGTTTGAGACAATAAAATCTTGTGAAAAGACAAATCGTCTGACACGTTTTTCACAATGTGTCCAACAACTGGGGCTGAAAATGTGAAGGACATGGCAATAAATATAAAGTAGGGAATCAACGAGACAGTAGGCTACCACTCACTGGAGCAGAGTCGCTGGCTAATCCGTCCTGATCATTTCAGATAGGTCACGGATACAAAAGCATTAGCATTTTCGGATTGCGGTTGTAAATCGCGGTGTGGGGAAATGGAGAAGCAGGACCTGGGAAAATTAAGGTGATTTAATGGGAGCCCATCGTCACGTTGACTGATAGTGCTTACTTTACGGCAGTGGTATAACCTTGGGCCGACTTTAAGTGGTGTGACTCTGTATGAGAGGGTTTACATCCACAATGTAGGAATCTGGATCAAACTGGGTGCTCCCATTTGGTCTCGTTGTTCTGCCAATCCACTTTTTTTTGATATGTGTTTACACATCATGCGATCTCTTCACGAAGCGTATTATTTTCACTCGAGCAATCCCCTCTAGCGACAGGACTCTTGATTTCCACCGCCGACGTGAGACTTTAACATACATGTCTCTCTGTCTCTTTTGAGTGGGATTTTTTTCGTACCGCATTTCCTCTTACATTAATCGTGAGTGATGTTCTGCATGTATTACTGTATATAGCCCTGTGTCACATTGAATCTTGAAAAAAGGACAAAACCTGAGTTCTTTGTGAGCAGTTCCGGGATCGGTTGACTGGAGACACAGGGCGGCTCATGTGTCAAATAAAGACTTCAAGGTAATTCAAAAAGGAAATAGAATCAGAGGAACGCGCAAACATAGACGGAACACATAGACTTTAGATATATACAGTACATATAAAGCACATGTAGAGCATATATTATAATACCTGCATTGGAAGGATATGATTGTGGGTGTGTTTCTGTTTGTTTTTGTGTGTGTGTCATTGAGTATGTTTGAATGTGTTTGTTTATGTGGGTGTGCCTGTATGTGTGTAGATGTGTGTGCCTGTGCATGCGTAAGTATTTGTGTGTTCTCGTGTCTGTGTATGTCCATATGTGCTTGTGTTCATGGCCATGTGCATGTGTGTATGAAAGTGTGTGTGTGTGTGTGTGTGTGTGTGTGGTTGTCTGCTTTTGTGTATGTCATCAGGTATGTGTGAATGTGTTTGTTTATGTGGGAGTGCCTCTATGTGTGTAGATGTGTGTGCCTGTGCATGCGTAAGTATGTGTGTGTTCTCGTGGCTATGTATGTCGAAATGTGCTTGTGTTCATGGCCATGTGCATGCATGTGTGCGTGAGTACGAGTGTGTGTGTATGTGTGTGTCCCCTGTGTGTGCGAGTGCGAGTGTGTGTGTCCCCCTGTGTGCCTGTGTGTGTGTGTGTGTGTGTCCCTGTGTGTTTGAGTCTGTGTGTCCCCCTGTGTGCCTGTGTGTGTGTGTGTGTGTGTGTGTGTGTGTGTGTGTGTGTGTGTGTGTGTGTGTGTGTGTGTGCGTGCGTGTGTGCTCCTGAGCACGGGTGGAGGAGCTGTCAATGGCTTGTCTGGTCTGCTGGCGAGCCCTCCATCCGTCAGGGCTTAAGTAGTTTTCCAACAGTACATTGACCTTGAGTGCCTGGTATCGATTTCCCGTGGCGTCGCGCAGAGGGGTCGTTACCGCGTGGCCCCTTGCCGCTGCTCTGATCAGGAACAGATTCCCGAAATCCCGTTGCGCCCGTGATGGATCACCCGCCTCCACAAACCATCAATCCTGCCCTACCTCAACACGGTGACACCTGCACTGAATTCATCATCATACACGCCACGGACATGGCACGGCACAGAGGCACGCCCGCGCCAACCGGGAGCAAGTCACGTCCGACTACAGCGACATGACAACGGCGAAATACACTGAGAAAAAACAACTCAACGATCAATGAGGATACACAGAAATGGGTTGCTTAAGTGTGCATCCAACTGCCGGAGAGCATGCATTCACAGCTTGTGTGTTTTTCTTAGGGTGCTCTAGTGCTGTGTGTGTGGGGGTGCGGTGGGGTGAGGTGGGGTGAGGTGAGGTGGGTTGGAGGGGGGGGGGGGGCAGCGGGCGTTAGATTAATTTCAAGATCAAATTGAAATTGCTGCGGTGACTAGGGGACGCGGCGATGTAAGTAGATGAGATGAGTTGTGCAGATAAGTGCGCGCCTCAGACGCCACTGATGCTCAGCTACAGATAAAGGACATCTACGTCGTGATAGGCCCCTAAACCAGTATTGATTTCCCCCCCCCCCCTCAAAGTAACATGCCATTGTGTCAGTAATGAACGGGAATGTCATCGAGAGATTGACATTTATTTTTCTGATAACAAATATTTGAATTGCTCCTGCCCGTGGTCCTTTGCAGTAGGTCCTCCCCTCTATCTCCCGTACCTTCCTAACTATTTCACTCTATAACAAAGGATAAAAATGCAAAAATAAATCATAAAAAAAAATATATGTATTCGAATTGGGCTGCACAGTCCATTTCCCAGGTCCTCTGAAAAACATGAAACACAAACATCTTTTGTCTTATTTGTCTCTCACTTTTTGGAGAAATCAGGGGAGTGATATCCAAAAAATAGATTTTTTATTTTTGACTCTTTTTATTTTTTTTGATACTTTGCCCTCGGTGGTGTGGTTGGGAGCGGCTCCGGGTGCCGTCCAGACCGCAGCGTGGAGCTCAGGCTCCACCGGGGCCCCATGCCGAGGGGAGCGGCCCCCGGAGCACTGCCACACACCAGGAGGGCTCTTCCTCGAACCACTCCCCCCCCACCAGGGGAACGCCGCCTCCTAACAATGCTCCCTTTCACTTAAACTCCTCTATGGGCGTTGTGCAAACCAACTATGACTTCCAGCCAAACTCTTAAAAGAGATACACACACACCCAATACATACACAAACACACACATACATGCGTACACACACACACGTGTACACATGCACACATGCATACACACACACACACACACACATATGCACACACTCACACTCACACACACACACACATATGTAAACAGACACACGCGAGTTCACACACACACCCACATGGATGTGAGCGCGCATACACACATCTACGATATGATAATGTCATGCACCACTTGAACAGAAGCTCACAGAGATCTGCGATATCCGCTTGTTTCCCGAGACTGCCAAAAATTTTGAAATTCTACACTAAAATTCAATGGCAATGCAAGCCGCACCTTGTGCCCAAACCCTGGTTATGCGTTGGCATGCTTCAGGCTGCACACTCTTGACTCTCATGGGTTGGGTTGCATGAAAGAGCCGGCAGCAGGACAAGTGTTGATGTTTTGGCGTCTTGGCTTTTCCCTCAAGGAAGAACATCTGATTCCCGATCATGAAGAGGAAGACATCTTTGCTTTACTTTGAGATCGTTTACACACTTCCTGCAGTGTATTATATACAAGCCGGTTCTATTTAGTACAGAGCAGAAAGAAAACCCACAATGATGTGTTAACTACAGAGCATGTGTTATCCTGTTTATTCTAGGAAACAAATCCAATTCCCACATGTTGATTTCCACATTTCCTTAACAGCGTTTGACAACAGGGAGACAGAGAACCACTTTGAAATATCCTTCTTTGATCCTCTTGGATTGACACCGGACCAAGCACTGTATCACCAGCTTGAGTGAAGCACAAAGAAGACAGGACTAATCTATCCCAGAAAGCAGGATAGAGGCAAGGGCGGTTACACCGTGCTTTAAAGAGCACCATGCTTTGATAATGACTGGCTTTGAATGATGAATCCTTTAACCATCTATTCCCCTGGA
>NC_136938.1:7796756-7798745 GCF_949987615.1 Pollachius pollachius | reverse complement strand
GGTGGAGGAGGAGGATGAGGGGAGGAGGAGGAGGAGGAGGAGGTGGAGGAGGAGGAGGAGGAGGAGGAGGAGGAGGATGAGGGGAGGAGGAGGAGGAGGAGGAGGTGGAGGAGGAGGAGGTGGAGGAGGAGGAGGAGGGGGAGGTGAAGGAGGAGGAGGAGGTGAAGGAGGAGGAGGAGGTGGAGGAGGAGGAGGAGGAGATGGAGGAGGAGGAGGAGGAGGGAGAGGTGGACGAGGAGGAGGAGGGGGAGGTGAAGGAGGAGGAGGAGGTGGAGGAGGAGGAGGGGAGGAGGGGGAGTAGAAGAGGGGGTGAAGGAGGGGGAGAGGAGGTGAAGCAGGAGGAGGATGAGGAGAAGGTGGAGGGGATGAGGAGTGGAGAGTTCGGGGGGGGGGGTTGGCAGAAGATTTACGTCCTTCTGTGACACACGCTGCTCTAGGTCTCATGTAAATGGAAAATGAGATGTTTAAGAGTCAGGGAGAGAAATACAGCTCTGTTTAAATCCTCCGGTGTCAGGGCCGGTAACGGCATTATAAGTATAGTCCTGCATGGTAATTCCATTAATGACGGTAAATGGCACATTTTCGGCAGGCTTTGTTCCTCTATCGCTGCCTCTTCTAGCGCCAACTTCAAACCTTTCTGATGGCAGATTACTCAATGCTGTGAGGTTGTCTTTGTCATCTTGCTATCTATCTGGATCAACTCATTAAATGCGAACTAAGCAATTGATTTGTATTTTGCTAAAAAGCAGAATAAACATCTATTGTGACTCGAAACACCTCCTATTCACTGAAACAGTCCCCCAACGAAACGGACCAATGCAATGCATTATTCAAATCGCTCTACCTAAAGGTCTGTGAGAAAGGGCCCCTGCTCATAATCGTGTAATCTTTTCCAAACAAGGAAAGTCCATTTCATACTTTCCAGCCATCACAGCTAGGCCTTTGTCCATCCAATCTGACATTCCCATGGTGCCCACATGCTCTAGATGCCTCCCTCTTCCTTGTTTCTTCAATTCTGTGTCTGTTTATTTTCTAAAGGCCTTTTTCTGCCCTCTCCTCTCGGCCCCTGCTGCCCACGACTCTGTAGGAGAAGGAATGGAGAGGCTGGTTCAGGCTGGGGTGCCAGGGAGCTGGCTGCCATGCCGGATATACAGGATGCCCGATGCACCATGTCAGTTGAGGATTCGCTGGCAATACAGCCTACAGGTTGGAAGGGTCTGGAGAAGGTTTACCGTAAAAAGAGAAAAAACGTACCTCAAATTATTTTTCTTTTAGTCTCAGATGAAGAAGTTTGAGTGACGGATATACAAACAAATTATTTGACGTTTCTTTAAACGCACACAATTTAGCAAGATAAAATAAAAGTAGGTTGAAAAGTTTGGCCCACAACACAGTGCATCACAGCTTTTGCCAAAGCCTTCCACACAATCGTGAAATCCAGTATTTGCGTGGATAATCTGGTGTTACGTAATTCTCCAAGTCAGTCAACAAAACGACAAAAGCTCCCTGAAACGACATTGCATTGGTTTGTTGTGATTGCTGATCCCTGACATCATCGACGACACAACCCCCACCCCCCTTCCCCCCTTCCCCCCTACCCACACCCCCCCAGCCTAGAGATGGCTATCACCGGACATCCCTGCTTACCTCCCTCCCCCCCCCTCCCCCCCTCGAACCCTCGTCCACCAACCCACCAACCAGCCTCTAAAGCAACAATGGTGGATGGGGGGGTGATAAAGACCAGCCCCCGGCCCGGCCGACAGCAGCTAACCACTCTTCTTCCTGAACACAAAAGCCACAGTGTTCCATGGGAGAGATTGCATTAGGATTGTGTCCAGGAAAGGATGGGTATTCTCTCAGCTAATGCTGTGGTCTCAGTGGGAAATGACCCTGACGGTGCCAGGGGAGAGGCCTGCGGTCTGGACCGGGTAACCGTAGCGCGTGGTCGAAACGATGAGTGTGTTTAACATGTCGCGTGCCCGACGACGC
>NC_136938.1:7764256-7791756 GCF_949987615.1 Pollachius pollachius | reverse complement strand
GTGCATACACAAACACAGAAACACAACCACACACAAACACACACAACCACACACACACACAGAAAAGCACCCACCCACACACACACACACACACACACACACACACACATATGCATGCACGTGCATACACACTCACACACACACACACACACACACACACACACACACACACACACCCAAACACACACACACACACACACACACACACACACACACACACACACACACAAACACAACCACACACGCACCCACACACACGTGCAAACACATGCATGCATGCACACCTGACATAATGCACAAGCACTCTCACAAACAATCGCCCACACACACACACACAGATACCTTTCGTATTGAGAACTATGCATACACTCTCCAGATTCGTGAGGCTAGGTTCCTTATGTCTACGTTACACGTCGAACAAACGCGGCAGAACACAGCGAGAACCGTGACCGGGCAGCAGGCAGCAGCGCTGAGTGGGATCAGTTAGCAGGCCTCCGCACACCCCTCTCCACTCTAATTGAAGGGTGTAATTTGATGGCAGTCGTAACAGAGTTAGAAAGCAATTAGTGTCACGGCCCGTCGGCACAACAGTTACGGCGGGCCCACCTGTGGGTCACTTTTTAATTTGGTGAAGTGCTGAGTGCTTAGCGGAGGATTCGGCCTTTGATATACTCAGTAGATGGTAAATCCTGTTAGCGATAACACTGCAACAACCCCGGACAGCGGCCCGGCATCCATCTAATCCACTGGTTAGGGAGCTCACCCAGTTGCACAACAAATGATTAGGGTGTCGTCTGGGTGCAGCATTTAAAAGCCAGGAACCTTGACGTGGAAGAGAGGAGGAGGAGGAGGAGAGCCCAAACGGGGAGGAGGAGGAGAGGAGGAGTAGGGAGGAGGATTGGAAAGGAAGGGAGTGGATGGGCGGGGCAGGCATGGGGGGGTTGTTTAATTAAAGCAACTGATCCGTGCTGTTTGCTGAAGGACTAATTGTTTTCACTCCCCCTCCCCTCCCCTCCCCCCTCAAGGTCCTTCTTAACGTTGAAGACCTTCGACAGAGATCCCTACACCCTCACTGAATAGACTGGGAACCACAGTCAACCACCGTTCTTATACTCACAATCACAACCTTTGAGGTCTAATTTTTGGGGTTGGCCCATTTCTTTTTATCAAGACTGAAGTGTCCACTCTGTTGGATGTGACCACCAGTGCTGAAGTGATCAGGTGCTGCAGTGGCCAGAGGAAGACAAGAAGGGAGGCACGGCCCCTGACCCAGAAGGACATCTGAACCCCCGCTAGAATAGCTTGTGTCTCCCTTACAGGTTCATCTCGGTCTGCTGCCTTGCTCAAAGTATTGGCCTTGCAGCGCTCTAATCCCGATACATTTAAATCTTCAACTCTTGATAGTGAACATAATTCCATAGGACAAAATGATCATAAAAAATGACAATAAAATGTGTATCTTTACGATTGAATTCCATTTGTGATGTATGTCGATTGAGAGAATTACCAAGGGCATAGGTAGCCCTCTATATAGTGTGCTAAACTGAAGTATTACAAGGGCACTTTACCACTGCAGTAAATGTATATAACTATGTCGGGTGTTTTTGATGCATTGAATAACAAACTAGTAGAAGCACAATACTTAATATGTGGAATCGATATTGCACCTCCATTAAGAGTTTAATCACCGCCTCGGATACAACATAAAACTGCAACGGATCTAATGGACTCTCTCTCTCCATCACTATTTCTCTCTCTCCCCCCCCACACACACACACTTTTACTCTCTAAATGTCTTTCTGTCTCTATCTCTCTCCGTTTGTCCCTCCCTTTTTATTTTTCTGTATCTACCTGTATCTGTGCCTCTCCCCCCCACACTTTTTCTCTCTCTCTCTCTCTCTCTCTCTCTCTCCCTCTCTCTCTCCCTCTCTCTCTCTCTCTCTCTCTCTCTCTCTCTCTCTCTCGCTCTGTGTGAGTGTGTTTGGAAGTGGGTGTCTACCTGGCACTCTAACAAAATGCACAGCCCGTGCTAATGCTTGTGACAGCCAGAGGCATACTGGCAGGGGATACAACAGGAAACCCAATAGCTGTCACCACATACCGCCTTCTACACGCCTGTGTTTGTGGAGTGTGTGTGATTAATGCTAATTAGCATAAGTGTGCAAGCAACCTGTGTACATAACAGTTGATATAGAGATATTTTAAAATGTTAAACGCATGTAAGGCCAGGCTTACTTATATGCTTCGTTGGAATCAGTTTTTGCTTCTGTTACTGCACACTGTTGTGTGTCCTGATCAAGTGTCATTATAAGCTCTTATGACACTTATTATGTGAGATATTATGAAAAGAAACACTGCAGTAAGAGTAATGTTATTTCCATAATGTCTGGGATATTTCATCTCACACTTAATTGCAAACACAGGTTTGCTCTATCGCTCTGAAAATAGTGGTGCGGGCCATTAACACATAATTACAGCCAGCAAACGAAGCCGTGTGTATGAATTACAAACACTTGGGCAAGCGTTTACTTTTCCAGTTTTTTATGTTGCTTAAAGAAACTGTGAAACTTAGTAGGGCCGAGTATGGGGCTGGAAAGAATTTCAACAGAGTGAGGCGACGGTTTACGACTATAAAAGCACAAGGCTGTATAGATGGATCACCATTACTATCAACGACCGAATCATAAATACAAGCGACAGACAAACCGTTGTGCAAGTCACCCCTCGCCCCGCCCTCCATGGCGTTTCTTTAAAGCTTTTTTTTGTATCGGCCAATTCATCAGAGATGGAGCCACGGTGGCATGCTAGTCAACGAGTTAAGATTATTAGGAAGATTGTGCTGAGAGCTAAGAGGTTAAGGGGTAGAAGACGAGGAGAGAGAGACAGAGAGAGAGAGAGACAGAGTGACAGAGAGAGAGAGAGAGAGAGAGAGAGAGAGAGAGAGAGCTCAAGAGCGAAAGAGAAAGCAAAGAGTGAGAGAGCAAAAGAGAGAGTAAAAGAGAGAGAGCGAGGGAGAGAGAGAGAGAGAGAGAGACAGAGAGAGAGAGAGAGAGATAGAAAGAGAGAGAGAGAGAGAGAGAGAGAGAGAGTAAGTGAGCGAGCGAAAGAAAGACAGAGAGAGAGAGAGAAACAGCCCAGAGAGCGTTGTCCTTGTCTGGAAACACTGTCAGCCGTTGTTGTTCGGTGCGTAGGTGTCTTGGTCTGGATTGGTGGGCCCTGAGCGGTAATTGCCGGTTGGAATGTGTGTCTAGTGAGAGGATACGCCAGGGCCTTACTGGGGATGTCATTGTCCAACGCACACACTCCGCCGTTACAGGCCTCAGCGCCACTCTCCAGTCTCAGACAACCATTTAGATCATGAGCTTTTATTGGTTAATTTACTCCTTTGGGCTCCATGGGAACTGTGTGCATAACACAGGCGAGCGTTTCTAGTCGTCCGACTAACTGCTTCTGACTCGTAGGATGTGCTGCCGCGTGACACGTTTAAGAAAAGTTAGCTCATTAAGCGCACATAATATTGCTCTGTTTTGGAGGTGCAGTCATTTAACAACCGTTTGTGTGTTGCATCATGTGAACGCGTGTGTGTGTGTGTGTGTGTGAGTGTGTGTCTGTGTGTGTGTGTTTGTGTGTGTGTGCTTAATCACATAGCGTGACGCTTAAGGAGTCACCGGTACAAATGGCTGAACAGGCGACTGGATCAATGTTGAATTAATTCAGTCAACCGCCATTTATGTCTTCATCAGCGTTTTACTTTCCAACCATTTAAATATGGAAAATAATAAATGGAAACAGTGTGAGTGTGTGTGTTTTAGTTGTGCGTATGTGTGTGTGTGTGTGTGAGTGCGTGTGTGTCTGCGCATGTGTGTGTGCTGTGCCTGCACGAACACACTCTGTATCTTAATCATTGTGTGTGTGATCACATCCTGCATTAATTATTTTTTGTTGTAACTTACCTTCTTGTGGAGTGGATGTGGAGTGACTGATGTCCTGTACTGATATGTAATAATATTATTATAACAGGATAAAATCTATGACATCACCTGTCATAGACAGCATTAGCCTGAAATCACTTACCAAATATATCATGTTTGCCGTTGATTACTCAGCTGTGATTTCCAGACAAAAATTGCACGGTGTTGATCGATGTGGTACTTTCTCTCGCTGCTTTTCTTCCTGTCTTTCTCCACTTTCTCCACTTCCCTTTCTCTCCCTCCGTCTCTCCCCCCCACCCAAAGCCTCTGTCTAATGCACGAGTAAGGCTAAGCCATTGTTCCACAGGAAGTACTCACAACGCGCGGCTTGCCAGCGTGTGTATATAGACTTAACCTTACAATAGCCTCACTAGCATTTTAGCAACCAGCTTCCGGACCGAGCAGCGATTACATCAACAGACCAGGGGCTTGACTAATGGCCCCTGGCCCTTGGTCTCGTGGAGGGCTCAGTGGTGGCTAATAGACAGAGGTGCACAGTGAAGCAGCAGCATTAGTCCATCTGGGGCCGTGTTATACATGTCTCCAGTCCTCCGCAGCGAGGATCGCTTACCAGAGGTACACCGGTGTTATGGTGGACAGGTGCTGGGGAGGAGGGGCGAGACGCACGGCCTTGGGTGGATTTCAGAGGGCCTCCCCACGTTGAGAGTGGCCCAAAGACAGGCAGCTGCTCGACGTTAGTTAACACACATAAACTATACTGATATGGCTGAGCTGCCTTCGTCACCTGTAGCTGTCCAGGTAACGCACACACCCACGCACGCACATATGCACGCACACGCACGTAGGAAAACATACACACACGCTTGCAAACACGCAGTAGGCACACACAAAAACACATGCACACACACAAACATGAATACCTAAACACACACGCACACACACAAACGCACATACCGTGACACAGAAACACAGAAACACATACACACAGGCATACACACACAAACACACACACACACACACACAGAGACACACACAGAAATGCACATACTCACATGCACACATACACACACACACACACACACACACACACACACACACACACACACACACACACACATACACATACACACGCGCAGGGAGGGGGCGGGGAGATGGTCTGTCTGTAATGGACAGGGCAGGTGTTAGGATGTCTTGAGGAGGGGATTTCCGAAGCCCGTGAAGCGTACAGGCCATAACTGTGGTCCAAATTGTAGGGCCCGCTTAACAACAGGTCCAGGGGGAAAGGGGGTCTTTATTGGCCACGCCCCTTCCCCACATCTGCCCTGTAAACGTTCTCTCACGCCATCCAACCTATTATTTTGTGATCCCCCTGATTTATCGCCACTTTCTGTGATGCATATACTATTATCGCCGGATAATACGTATATTAGCGCTGGATAATAGTATTTATATTAAATAAGAATAAAACACGTAGATGTAATCAGCGTGGAATATATACAGGGAACAAACCCAATTACCTCGTGCCGTTTCGACACTGCGAGCTTTGAACCATCATTCAGCTCATTTCATGTCATTTTCCTTCATCACAAATGTCAAGCACCTTTATAAGGCCAGGGAGGCTTGGGACGGCCCTGTAAAATTCCTATATTTGTAATTTTTAAGCTAAGTGAACAATAACCGCCGCAATTATCCTGTCAAAGATCTGATCATCCCCACCCAGTGTGTCCGCTTCCAGGACCACGTCGTCCCACTTCATTTGGAGGCCCTTCACTGCAACACTTTGCAGAAACACTTCCATTATGCACCAGCGGTAATTACATCTTGCTCAAACGAGTTCACTTAAATCATCTTCATTCATTTGGGCTTCATTTGGATTTTTAATGTCTGCCGCTCTATGGAGGGACTCGCGAGGACATTAAAAGCCCCTCGTTGTCGCACGCAGGGAGCGGTTGGTTTGGTGGGAGTTGGCCTATACCATCCCAGAGATGTGACATTTTTAACCAGATTAGCAGCCTGGCAAACGACTAGTGTCGTTGATAGGGACGGAAGGTTGGCACACTCCTACAACGAAAACCTAGTAAGGAATGAACTATTGGTAGATGGGGTTTGGGCCATTTCCATAAGGTCACACATCACACTGATTAACACAACGCCGTAGCCTTTGTAGCCAAGGTATATACTTTTATTCCTGGGAGATTAAGATTGATTTGACACGCATCGTAAATGTGATCCACAATGGGCCGAAACTCATCCACTCACGTTTCAGAGAAGGCAAACCCAGATTCGAGGTGGCTTTTAATAAGGTTTGAATTCAGAACGTAAGAAATACCTGAATGTCATGGACAATCCTACAATTAGAAATGGTTTTCGCTTTTCCTTTTCTGCATGTGATTCGAGACCAGAATACAATGTCAACGTGGTTATATCATTTGATACACAAGATTTTGGTGTGAATCTTATTCATTTTCAGTACAAAACAAAGACAAAGAGTGCTTTTCATGAAAGTCCATGTTCTGCCTGTAGTCTGTTTCTGGAGGGGCCGCCTCCCACCACAACACGCAGGCCCCTGCACAGTCCGACATAATGAATGTAATAATTATGTGTTGGCAATAAAACTGTAAATCACTTAATGACCCTACCAGGCAGGAGTTATTTTTAAAAGGGGATTCATCAATATTCTCCAGGGGTACATGAAGAAAGGTCAAAAAACATCTCATTAGGGTACGAGCATGTGCACGTGTGTGTCCACACAGCCTTTGTGTGGACATGCACACATTGGGGCGCAGGCTTTTTTTTCCATTGTGTCTTTTCTTATTCATATGTTTCCTTTTCTTGGTGATTTGCAAACATAGAAGGTGAGCCGGCTGGTGGAGGGTCTTCCGATTCATTAATTTACCAAGTGTTGGACGAAGCCTGCATCGTGTGCCATAAAGAAAATCGTGCGTAAACGGCCTAGTGAAACGGGGGTTTGTTGGTGATCAAAGCTCAACGGCGACATGCTGTGATTCTCGGGGGGCTGCGCTTAACAGCCCAACTACTAATAAAACGTTCACTAAGGATATGCCTGTTCGTTTTTCTTTTATAAACTACTAAACATGTGTTGTGACAATTCACTTGTAGGCAGTTGGTTTATCAAATGTTGACATAGAAGAATTAATTCATGACATAGGTATACACACGCACGCACACACACACACACACGCACACACACACACACACACACACACACACACACACACACACACACACACACACACACACACACACACACACACACACACACACACAGTGTTTGTGGATTCTAAAGAAAGGCAGTGGAAAACCGGTAAAAGAATGATTGGAGGAAGACCCAGAGACGATCGCGAGCAGTTAAAATGTCATTATATTGCTCCACACATTAACCCTTCACGTGGCAGTAAACCAATACAGGCTGTTTGTGTGAATGTAATTATGGCTAATATGCAAACGTCTTCTGTCATTTCTGGTGCACTATCGATTACCCTAACTCAATAGCTTATACCTTTTGCATGTTGTTATGCCAAAGGTATGAAGTGTGCGGTGAAGAGTGGAATACGAAGTAGCACATTAATCACAAACAATGTTGGAATAATCTAATAGAATCACATAGTGATCAGAGGCAAACTTCCCCCAAAAAAACGAAAAGATATCCCTATATATTATATATTATATTGTATGTCCCTTCCTATACTTCAACCTTTAATAAATGGATCAATTGGACCATTTTGGTCACCAAAAATGGTCCAACTCGACACCATGTCCATGTGACAACCATGTCTGACTCCGTTGGTTGGCTCACAACCCACTCATACAGTGGGTTTCTTTCCATCCATCCATCATCCAGCCATCCATCTATTAAACCATCCAGCCATCCATCATCAATTCACCCATCAATCCATCTAACCGGTCAGGACGCTGCTTCACTAACAGGTCTACAGGCACAGAGCCATTATGCTGCTAACACACACACACACAAACGCACACACAAACATGGTCTTGCAGACACACACACACACACACACACACATGCTACTAACACACACACATCCACACAAACACACACACACACACACACACACACGCACACACGCACACGCTCACACACACACACACACACACACACACACATTCTTAGAGACACACACATACACACACACATACACACGTTCTTAGAGACACACACACGCACGCACACACACAAACACACACACACACACACTTGCTCCAGGCCACCAAATACCTTCCACCAATGTCACAGAGGCTATCTCAGAGCCACCCCAGGCTATGGATCCGCTCACCTCCTGACCTTGTTTTGTCTGGTGTGTCCCGTACGCCCCACCCCAGCGTCCCCCCTGCTCGGCCTTTCTCTCCCTCTGACTGATGGATTATGGTAATTACAACGGTGGGCCGTGCCCACATTCTGTCAGCGGGGTGAAAATGAAGATTCCTGCTTTGTTTCCTCTCACTAAAGTGTTGATGAAACCCCTTGTTGCCTCATGGCGAGGGCCGCAGTCGCTCGGGCGGACGTTGAAATGCTGTTCTGCGCCGGCTGACTCTATAATGTGTTGGTTTTTCGATGGATTATTTATACACTGTTCCTTTTTTTGTTTGTGTATGAAACTAAATAAATGTCATTACTCAGGTAAAAGAGGAGGATTAGAAGGAAGAGAGCGAGACGTCACGTGAAATGCTCTCTTTCTCTCTCTCTCTCTCTCCGTCACCGTCTACCACAGTCACTGGAAGCTCTCTCTCTCTGTCTCCTCTCTCTCTCTCTCTCTCTCTCTCTCTCTCTCTCTCTCTCTCTATCTCAGTGTAAGGGACCCATATGGTACTTGTGTGAGTGAGTGTGTGTGAGACATGCAGATGCTATCTGCTTCCTGAAATCCAACAGTGTTGAATCTATCTTACTAGGAACATTACATCAGGCAAGGGGCCGGCTGGTTCAGAGGCCAAGTGGCTGATTAGATGGAAGTGTGCTGCCTTATCACACTGCGGCCTGGCTCTCCGTGAGCTGCTGTTGAATCAACCCCACACCAGCTCCTTCATCATCCCCAAACAACATAACACCACAAATAAAAATGCATGCAAACAATTTGGTGACCTCTGCTCTCCCTCTCTCTCTCTCTCTCTCTCTCTCTCTCTGCCTGTCTCTCTCTCCGTCTCGCGCTCTTTCTCTCTCTCTCTCTCTCTCTGTCCGTCTCCCTCTCTCTCTCCCTCCTCTCTCCCCTATCTCTCTCTCTCTCTCTCTCTCTCTCTCTCTCTCTCTCTCTCTCTCTCTCTCTCTCTCTCAAATTTCAAATTCAAATTCAAAGTGCTTTATTAGCATGACAGTATTTGAATACATTATTGCCAAAGCATATTCAAGTTACACAATAATAATAATAATAATAATAATAATAATAATAATAATAATAATAATAATATTAACAATAATAATAACAAGAATAACAACAACTCTCTCTCTCTCTCTCTCCCTTTCTCTCTCCCCCACTTCACCCCAGCCCCCCTCTAATGCTCAACATGAACGAACGTTGGGCAGACCCTCACACTGCGGCCAGGACCCTTTCTGCTCATTCAAATGGTACTCATGCTATCGATGAACGTTTAGGTTCAAGGATCAACATGCAGCGTAATCAATGAGGGCTGATTGTCCAGGTATTTTAGATTATTTGGGCACAATTGTGACTGGCTGTGAGGGAATAACCTCCTGTGGTCCTGGTCACTTGGATAGAGCGAGGGGTAGGGGTAGGCATGGAGTAGTAGTTTAGAGAGATCATGCTGTTCTGAGAGACATACCTTGATGTTCAGTACATGTGTGTCTTTGAATTGTCTTGTGTATTTCATGATATTCACCTGAATATGCACTTAAATAGGTGTATAATCTAGGATAGGTTGTAGACAGATTGTTTAAAAAATGTGGTATGTGCATATTAATGGAAGGCTGCCCTTTCAAAACAATACATGCAGCTCATCCTCCACGTGAGAGCGATTCTCCTCCCTTCTTGCTCTCTGGCTCTTCCCTCCCAGCAGCAGCACGCACACACACACACACACACACACACACACACACACACACACACACACACACACACACACACACACACACACACACACTCCCTCCCTCCCTGCTTCCTCCCCTGGTTTGATCAGGGTGGAGTCCCATGCACTCACCCAGGCCTCGCGCATGGCTCTCCTTCAGCTTCCTCCGTCATCAATAACTTCAAAGGCACAAAAGCAGCTAAATTAGCTCTGCCACTTTCTTCTGTCATGACTAATGAGCTCTCCCTTCGTTTGTGTATTAGTCTCGCTCTACCGTTGGCGCACCCCAGGGGAGTGGGCCGGTTGCTGCCGGCTGCCTCCTCTCTCTCTCTCTCTCTCTCCCTATCTCTCTCTCTCTCTCTCTCTCTCTCTCTCTCTCTCTCTCTCTCTCACTCTCTCTCCCTCTCCCTCTCTCTGTCTCTCTCTCTCTCTAGAGCAGGTAAAGCCTGAGCGGAAGGTACGACACACAAACAGGAAAAACAACAGGGTTTTCAGCTGCGGAGTCCTATCTATTTTATCCAGCATCAATAATCAGACCTTCGTGTTTGTTGTTGTTACCGTCTCTGACTGACCCTCGCCCTGGGTGACCGTGTGCGACTCTGGTGAGACGGACAGCGGGAGATCTGTCCCTTTCGTGTGACTGACTATCAATGCAATGCTACAACTCTTACATCACTTGTGTATTCCGATCTAATGGAAATGCATCCCGTTTGATGCCATCTGTACGCTACCCTGCCATGTGGTCGAGGGACAACTCGGCGTGCCATGCCCGTCTCTCCGCAGCGTGTCACATATCTTTGAGATACCTAATGGCCCCGCGTTTGGCCTCGGGTTGGTCACGATGCAAAGGTCAGGGGAAATGCCAGCGCTTGAGGATATTGCTGTAGGAAATAGAGTTCTCGATACAGTATCTGCCACTTCCCCTGCCACTCAACACATCAAAGAGATTGGTCAGAGATGGCACTCAGCACGTTGCTTATCATGAGCCCTATGTTCAATTGTGGCAATCGGTTTCTCATTTATTAATATGATTCTCATTTATGGATGGATTATATGATGTAATTATTAAATTATTTCCGTGCTAACATTTATACTGCCTCAACTTGGGATGTCAAGTGTACGACATTAATGTGATAATGTCTATAAAGTGTATACTTTATTGAGCAACACAACTGCCAATGCTTTCCCCGGATATCGCTCAACAACCACGGTCATAACATCGACCGAAAACAAATGACGTAAAACAACCGAATTGCAGATCAACCAAAAAAGCGACTTATAAATAGACACCATGGGAAACTAGGGGATGTCATATTGATGACATAAAAAAAGCGGAGAGGAAACCACCATGAGGCAGGAAGAAGAAGGAGAAGAAGAAGAAACGAACGTCCGCAGTCTGGACAGTGCGTGGGACGTGTTGCACTTCCTGAATGCTTCTAAAAACATCAGGCTGATTGTGGGGATCATCTTCCACTGCGTTTGGCAGCTGGGATGTGAGCGGTGATTCGGGGCCTATCATTACACCGTGTGGCCACAGGAATCCAAAAATACACCAGGCTCCAGCGATGAGCTCATAGCTTTGTAGAGAGGGGGAGAGAGAGTGGGAGAGAGACGGAGAGAGAGAGAGAGAGAGAGAGAGAGAGAGAGAGAGAGAGAGAGAGAGAGAGAGAGAAAGGAAGAGAGACAGAAAGAGACAGTGAAGCTATGATTATGGGATTTTGTCACAGGCATGAAATGGCTATTTGTCAGCACCATGTCAGCGGAGGCCACAGAAAAAATCATCCCCCCAAATAGCCCAAGAGATGAGGGCACCGGAATGCTAAAGTCTTTTTTTTTGCGATTGAGAGATCGGTGTAGGAGAAACATCATTATATCTGTGAGGGTGAGAACTGCATTGTCCTATTGTTAAGGACAGTATGCAATGCTCGTAGGCGGGCCTGGGGTCATTTATTTGTGTCAACTGAATGAGTCCCGGGGAAAACTGTCAATACACGCTTGCAACATGAAGATACATGTGATTGTGAAACCTATTTACAATTGTGTTCTTGCTTCTGTCTGCATGTCAACATCGGATGACGGTGAGAAAGAAAGGAAAAATGAAACAATGATGTCTTGTGATTGCCTCATCTGGTCAAGAAAGGTTGAATACAGTTTGAGGCTTTATAGGTAGTTCACAGAGAGGTTTAGAAGATGGTTTGCTTTTCGCCAGCAGACCATTTCCTTGAGAAACATTCCCTCAATTTTGAGTGAGCAACACTGTTCCCGTGGTTTAGTTGAACACGAGACCTGTTAAAAGTAGCTCAGGTGACCTCTGAACTAAGATAAGGAACAGTTTTACAAGACATGTTTTATCTGTGACCATGTGGATGTGTAATAGCTACATATCACTATGTACAAGTGTAATAAAGGTTTTATGGCCATGGAACTAATTTTCAACTTTATGATTGCTTGAGTCCTATTAGACGGACATAGATTTGAAAATCTATAGACGTGTGTAGTTTCTGATATATGGAATTTCCATGAAGTGAAATGCATACAACATATTGCACATAGGGAGGTTATTAGGTGATGATGTTTGATGATTGTCCTTACATTCACAAACTGTGATTTATTCCACTAATTTTAACATTATTACAATTATTTTGGCTATTTGGTTTCTGTTGCAATTTTTTTTACATTTAAAAAAAGAAAAATAGGTTGTGGCATTATTGGGTTGTAACGTCTAAATGTTTAGGAGGCTTGAAATAGATCTGTTCAACATTCATCCAAAAGGTGGCACTGTTGAGTTTTAGAAGCGGACTGCAGAAGCGTTTCCGCACGTTTCAATATTTCCTCGCAACAGTGCATTACTTTTTATCTAAATAACTACAAAAACATTTGAAACCACCTGTTTGAGAATATCGATGTGGAATAATAACAAAAAATATAAACTGAATTACCTGCATGCCAATTGATTAAAGCCTACTGCACATTCAGAAATAATGAATAGTGTCGTCTATACAAAATATAATGAAGAACTGCCTTGGTTGTATTTACACATGGTACACATGTTTCTTCTTATTTAGTCAGCCATTCCACTACTGTGTTATAGGCCATAGTAACCATAGCATGGGGTATACGAAAATACAGTAGGCCTATACAATATCTTGTAAGTGTTTATAGAACACACATGGACATCTATATTAAACATCCCATTACAGAATGTTTCCTCCACTTTCTGGCTCAACATATTCTGTTCAAGTCCGTCTTCTACGTCCACTTCGGTAATGACTTTGCAATAGACTAAACAAATAAATATATATTTTATATAAATGTTGACTTCTCGTTAAAAATGCGACCGGGAAGAAAAAGCGTCAGAGAAAGGAAAAATAAAGAAAGACTGTGATCCGGCTGAGAGGCAGCTGACGGCTTCTGACAGTCGAGAAAAGTTTTGTTTCTCTACTAATATGTTAATTAACGGTCCGATTGCGCGCTCTGATTGGCTGCGCGCTTCCCATTTCTGCCCTGACGTCACAGGCAGCTATAAAACTGCAATGCTTTTAAACTCATCTGCTGTGTGATCCCTCTAAAAAAACCAGCCCACAAGTCAGAGGCACGTTACATGCGCGGCTACACTCAGCCCCCTTCCTTTCGGCTTTGCCCCCTCTCCGTCTCCGCAATGTATCCATGAAGAAAAACCGTAAAGTGTTAAATGTTTGAAATTCAAAGCCGCCGAATTTCACTTGCTGAAAAAGGACTGTGCTGCTCGCGTGCGCGGCGCTGGTGTGTCAGTGCGTCAGACTCTGCAAAGAAAAGCTACTTACTTAGCGTTGGGAGTCCATCGCTACAGAGGGACTTACTACACCTTTTTTGTTTTCAGTCCTAAGACAAACGCTTAAACATTTTTTCAAACTGGCTCACGTCCTCCCCAACCAGCCCAGTGTGACAGCTGCTCTTCAGCCCGCTTGGAGGACTGTCAGCAGCACCAAGAGGATGGCATCAGAGCTGGCAATGAGCAACTCCGACCTGCCCACCAGTCCCCTGGCCATGGAATATGTTAATGACTTCGATCTGATGAAGTTTGAAGTGAAAAAGGAGCCGGTGGAGCCCGATCGCAACATCAGCCAGTGCAGTCGCCTTATCGCCGGGGGATCCTTGTCTTCCACCCCGATGAGCACGCCTTGCAGCTCGGTGCCCCCTTCCCCAAGCTTCTCGGCGCCCAGTCCGGGCTCGGGAAGCGAACAGAAGGCACACTTGGAGGATTTCTACTGGATGTCCGGTTATCAACAACAGTTAAATCCAGAGGCGTTGGGCTTCAGCCCCGAAGACGCAGTCGAGGCGCTGATCAACAGCACTCACCAGCTCCAGTCGTTCGATGGCTATACCAGAGGGCAGCAGTTTGCTGGCGCAGCCGGACCTGGGGGCACCATGGCCGGGGAAGAGATGGGCTCTGCCGCGGCGGTGGTGTCAGCAGTTATCGCTGCCGCTGCAGCCCAGAACGGGGGTCCGCACCACCACCATCACCACCACCACAGCAACGGTCACCACCAGGCGCCCGGCGTCCAGTCCAACAACTCGGGCTTAAATCACCCACATTCGCATTTGGATGATCGGTTTTCAGACGACCAGCTGGTCACCATGTCAGTGCGGGAGCTCAACCGGCAGCTACGGGGGGTCAGCAAGGAAGAAGTGATCCGATTGAAACAGAAGAGGAGGACCCTAAAGAACAGGGGCTATGCCCAGTCGTGTCGATACAAGCGGGTCCAGCAGCGGCACGTCCTGGAGGGGGAGAAAACGCAACTCATCCAGCAAGTGGACCACCTAAAGCAGGAGATCTCCAGGCTGGTCCGGGAGAGGGACGCGTACAAAGACAAGTATGAGAAGCTGATCAGCAACGGCTTCAGAGAAAACGGGTCGAGCAGCGACAACAACCCCTCATCCCCGGAGTTTTTCATGTGAGTTTCGACGTTATCCGTGAGAAAAGAATAGCAGCAGTTTAATCAACCTTTTATTACAACAAACAGGAAAAAAGTTTTGATTAGAAACTTTTTTTCTTTTCGCACGTATACCAACCCCCGCTAGACCAAGAACTAATTTGTGCTTTTTTTTATTTTTATACATTCATGAGGGGGAAAAAGGGTTTGCTGAAGTTTATAGAATTAGCTTTTTTTTGTCATCCGTGTTTTTCATTTTGGAAAATGTGTCAAAACTTTCATATTTGTTTTTCTCTATTATGAAAAGCATATGTCTCATGTTTCTCATCGTATCTCATTTGGTTTGCAGTGTTTTGAAGTCACTATGATTTACTTTAGATGATAACAACTTTATACCGCTGTATACGAGGTGCATGCAGACAGCGAGCACATGCCATCAGAAGTGCACCGACCTGACGTTTACCATCATGTTAATTTAATTCAGTGTGAAGCTGCCTGAAAACACAAATGCATTCATCCAGTTTTTTTGGTTTTTATTTGCTTTTTTTTTTTGTCGGCCAAATCTGGAGGACTGCGAGCCTGCCCTATGTACCCCATCTCCTCTCATGTGTGTGTCTGTCATTGTGTTGAGCAACAAACAGAAAGACTCTAATCGTTAGAAACAACATGCATTGTTTGGACAAGAGAACTGTTATTGGACTGCCCTGCATGCTGGACATGTATGGTTTTCATTTTTTTTCCATTTTTGTTTTTGTTTGAAGATGTACTTTTTGTCGAATGACCCCCAGCATGGAATTCATTCTTCATTTATAGCCTCATTACTTTTTTGGGATCGCGACAAAAAGTGAAATGACTTCCCCCCCCCCCCCCCTTCCCCCCGCCCCACCGCGGCTCTCTACCAAAAACGCGTGCGTTTCGGCTGTGTTGTGGTGCAGCGCCAGTGAATGCTCCCATTAGTTCCATGGAAGTTGATCGCTGGGGATCCCGATGGAGGGACAGACGTAAAAAAAGGACGAAAAGGAATCCCCTCTTCCCTTCTCGGGACTAAACTATATGTTGCCTTTCACGCACTGTTTATTTAAATGATACTCCAGACTTGTGCGTATGGCATATTTGGAATGAATCTTACCTGTAATTTAAGTACAACATTTTTTTCCTAATCTGTAAAGTGTAAAGATAACGAGGATATGGCGGGAGGGGATATGAGCCACACATGTATAGATTACGAGGATAATTAAGAAGGGTCTTCCTGTACAAATGTTGGTTCTGGCATTGGTTTTGGTAAATTGGCACAACACCAGTTTAGAGAATAAACAGTTCGGAGCGCATTGACTGCACATTTGCGTTATGGGTTTCACACAGAATATGGACTATAGCAGGCTATTGGTTACTTTAAAAAGTTTAAAATACTTTTTTCTGATAAAACGCTTTTTGAAACATGTTCATTTACTCAAGTACTTTGGCTTGATATGCACTGACATTTCAGCATTAGGCCTAAAGATGGATATGAAATGCCTGTCGTTCCAAACGCTAACGCAGATGGGTTTGGTGATTTGTGACCAGGCCCACTCAATGGTAACACATTAATAGGTTTTTCCTTTTTGGCAGGACAGGGAAAACCATCTTTTTTTTGTTTTATACGAGCCCAACATTTGCTTAGCAATAACGATATGATTAATAATGTCTGGACATTGTTAGTTGGTCAGGGATTCACACCCTGCTTGTAAAAAAAGAGGGAGTAAATACACGATTGAAATCTTTAAAATATTAATCTTTCTTCTTCTATATAAATATATGAATATATATATATATATATATTTTGCTGTGCAAAATTATTTCACTCCACTAACCATATGTGATGTTCATATGTTCTCGTTTTTTTCATTTCATACAAATAAATGATATGCAATAAATGAACGTAATTGTCTTCAATACGTTTTGAACTTTTCTCAATTTCAGTTTATGTTCTGTGTCAAAAATGTGTGTCCAAAATATAAATTCGTGTGTTTTATTAAAATATATAGAATTAATGGAAACGTCACATTTTCAGCCGTTGAAAAACGACTCAACCAATCAAACGTTGTATATTTTTCGACAGATAGACTGTTGTTGTAAATGCCTTTTATTATTGAATTCACCCAGCCTGATATACAGAGGAATGAAACTAGCCATTTTGAAGGCATGTCAGAGCAAGTAATTGCTTTTATATTGTTTATTTATATGTAGTTGTAGTTAAGTCAAATATGATTAAAATAACACAGTACAGTTAATTTGATGGTTGATCAAAGACATCTTTCATATTAATTTTCCCTTTCAAACCATCCATCAATCAAATCAAAAAATGTCATGCTTTATGACCAAAATCATTCAATGCACAGGGCAGAGCTTTGAACATGCATGTACAATATTTAAAACATTTCATAATTCATTTAAAATACCCTTGCGTGTGTATGTGTGTTGGCGTGCTTGCATAGATGGTGTGTGTGTGTGTATGAAAGGTGGGTAAAACAACTGCAAGTTTATATTTGACAGTGAATGTGAACACACTTGTTTTACATACGTGTGGGTGTGTGTCAGGTTTTGTGTGTGCGTTTCCGTGAGCATGTGTGTGTGTATTCTGCACTCCAAGGGAGCCTGTGTATGAACGCGTGTAAGTATCGGTGTGTTCACATTTGTCTGTGTGTGCGTGTATGTCTATGTGTACTTGTATTGATGTGTCTATCCAATGTGTCTATCCGTGTGTGTGTGTGTGTGTGTAGTCTGCATTCCCATGGAGCTTGTGTATGTACGTGTGTAAGTGTGTGTGTTCACATACGTGTGTGTGTGCATGTATGTCCATGTGTCCATCCTAGTGTGTGTGTGTGTGTGTGTGGGTGTGTGCGTGTGCATAAGTGGGCATGCGTGAATGCATGTGTGTGTGTGTGTGTATGCGCAGGTACATGTGTATGTCTGTGTGTTTGTGCATGTGTCTCGATGTGTGGGTGTGCGGCTTCTGAGTGGGACTGAGGGAGAGGTCTGGTGTGTTTTCATAGAAAACACATCTTTTAGTGAAGTTCCGAACACAGTGAAGCGAACGGAGTTGAGATCCTTTGAGGTCACATTCACAAGGCACGTGGGCTGATGGGGGGAGGCGGAGCTGAGAACAATCTTTCAGCTCTGTTTCGTCGGTTTGAAACAAGGCCCTCTCCACTCTCGTCTTCATCTTCCTTATTATCTGAGCTGAAGCATCAGGGCTGCGTCTTGTCAGTGCGGGGCCGTACATGCTGTAGTATACGTTAAGGGGTCATTAGTTTATCTTCTCGTTGTAAATGACAGGACATTCTGTGTTATCTGGAACAGAGATGGCTGAAGACACATCCTGTAGTCGAGATTGAGGAGAAAAATAAAGTGTATTATGAAACATTATGACTACAAATGAGTCATAGTTTCAATGTGGGATTTCTTTCTTTTGCTTTTTCTATATGAGTGTCCCTCCAGCCCTGCTAAAGACGAGCCACTTCCTGCCACAACAGACCACAGCAAACATGCGTTTCAACATGAACTCTTGAGTTCACCGTACAAAGAAAATCCTAAAATATGAAAACACTTAAAACACAACCATCTATCCATCATGCAAACAGTCAGCCCCGATGGCGTGCTTGTCTCTTAAGTCAACGAGCTATACCGGTCTGCAAACATCAGTTGTAGCCTCGGTGCTCTGTTCTGCACAAGTCTTGTTTCATCCTTCCCCGAGATGCACATCGCTGTGGTTTGCTGATTTGCCCAGAGCGGGTAAGAGAGCCTGAGACAATAGTTGGGGCTTGGGCTGAATTAAATGATTTTGCTGATGATTAATAGTGGTGTGGGCCGCTGGCTCCTGCGATGTGCAGATGATAAATCGTGAGGGTGGCTCGCCGCAGCTGTGCCAGTGTTGGGTCCTAGCATGCACAGACCCTGCATTTTATAGCTCTGCTCTCCTTATCTGCCTTCCCTTCCTCCTCAATTTATCTAATTACATCCATTTGATCTCCACAATAGAGCCGCTGCCATTTATTGATGTTTCATTTTAAGCCACAAAATCTTTCAAATGACTTCACGAGGATCACAGCTTTTGTTGTTAATTGTTCCGACATCATTTATTTTTCACGTCAATATAATATTATTTAATTAGGATCATTTAGAATATTTAGTGTGTTTGATAATTATATTTCTCTTTAATGGACGTTCATTTTGGTGTCCAGCTGATAAACACACACACACAAAAAGGCGCAAACAGACACAGCCACACTCACACACACACACACACACACACACACACACACACACACACACACATACACATAAACACACTCGCACTCACTCACACACTCCCTCACTGCCACTGGATCTTGCTGTTTATCCTTTAAGATGAATTCCTCCGTAGATTTTTCCGACCTATATAGCTATTAATTCATTCACCACTGCCCCTGTCCACGGCACTCTTGTTGAAGGAAGACCTAATGAGTGACAGATGCCACCGCACCACAAAAGGTAATCCAGCTAATAGATATCTCTGTCAGCCCCCCCTCCCAAGGAGTGATATGCTGTCGACGGTGTGTAGGGTGAGATCACGATGGTATGCTAGGGTTATGCCATGCTGTCGACCGATCACAAGCTCAGAAGACAGTCAGCAGGAAATGGATATGGCCTTGTTTAAGTGGGTCTCCCTAGGTCTGCTCCCATTGACTGTTTAAATGTTTGTGTGCTTCTTGAGTGGAGTTGTGTTGTTTTGTGTGTGTCCCTGTGTGGGGTGTGTGCATGTGTGTATTTGTGTGTGTGTGTGTGTGTTTGGTGTGTGTGTGTGTGTATGTTAATGTGTGTTTGCCTTTGTTTGTCACTGTGCACTTATATGTGTGTGTGTGTGTGTGTGTGTGTGTGTGTATGTGTGTGTGTGTATGTGTGTGTGTGTGTGTGTGTGTGTATGTGTGTGTGTTTGTGATTGTTTATTTGTTTGCCTGTGTGTTTTGCTGTGCACGTATACGTGTGTGTTTGTTTGGGTGGGTTTTATGTGTGTGTGTGCGATGTGTGTGTGTGTGTGTGTGTGTGTGCGTGCATTCGTGTGTGTGGGTGTGTTTGTGTGTGTGTGTCTGCGTGATTATAAATGTGTTTTCGCCTGTGTGTTTCTCTGTGCACGTTTTTGTGCGAGTAGGGTGTGTTTGTCTATGTGTGCGTACGTACGTGCGTATATGTGTGTGTGTGTGTGTGTGTGTGTGTGCCCTTGTTCATATGCACCCTCCTCGTCTATAGGAAGAATAGAGGTTAGAAGTTAGGACACATACCCTGCTCTCAGAGTCATTAGAGTAATCCTCACCCCAGGGATCTGAGGCTCATATCCTCAGCCCAGAAACCACTGAGCGAGAGGAACATCCTCATACCAGGTATGAGTACATACATATCCTACATACCCAAGTACATGTACATCCTCATACCAGGTATAAGTACCTTCTACATGCTTAATGGTATACTATATATACAAGTACATGTACATCCTCATACCAGGTATAAGTACCTTCTACATGCTTTATGGTATACTATATATACAAGTACATATACATCATCATACCATGTATAAGTGCATACACATCGTACTGTACAGTATACTATATATAAGTACATGTACATCCTTATACCATGTATAAGTATATATACATCCTACATACTGTATAGTATACTATAAACAAGTACATGTACATCCTCATACCATGTATAAGTACATACACATCCTACATACTGTAGTATAATATACTGCATACAACTACATGTACATCCTCATACCATGTGTAAGTACATAAACAACATACTGTATAGTATACTATATACAAGTACATGTACATCCTCATACCATGTATAAGTACATACACATCGTACTCTATAGTATACTATAAACAAGCATATGCACAACCTTGTATCACGTATAGGTACATACCCATCCTAGATGCTGTGTAGAATAATATATATAAATACATGCACATCCACATTACATGTATAAGTACATACACATCCTATTTATTTTATAGAATACTATATGCAAGTACATATTCATCTTTCATATGATAGTGTATACATTAATACATAGACATCCAACATGCTTCATAGTATATTATATACATACATGTATCTTTCATACAAAATGGCATATATATAAGTACATACCAATCCTACGTGCTACATAGTGTATTTATCTATATATAAGAAAATACCACACGTAAGCACACGCACATCCTTAATGCTATATTGTTAATATACATACCAGGCTACATGCTATATCGTATGTGAACATCCTACATGCTGTATGGTATATATATATATATATATATATATATATATATTTAAACATGTACATACCACATGCTAAGAATAAATTATCAGTACATGTACATCCTGCATACTATCTACTATATATATAAGTACATGTGCATCCTACATGCTATATATAACTGTATGCGCATCCTACATGCAATATATCATCTCCTATTACTGAATCAGTTATGTGTGTGTGTGTCTGTGTGTGTGTGTGTGTGTTTGTGTGCTTATGTGTGTATGCATTCATGCATGCAATTGTGTATTATTAGCTGTAAATATATATTTGAAAGAGGATGCAAGAGGACAGTTAAGTATTTCTATTGGTGAACATTTAAAAAAAAACGTGCACTTTTTTAGTGCAAGTTGATTTAAAATTAAAATAAAAATCGTACTAGCTACCTACGGTAGGGTAGATGACAATAGCTTTTGTAGTGTTAATTGCCGCCAGAATCTACTAAATTAGGAAGGTAGTGTCAATTATGCTTTCTTATTTTCCGCCCATTTCTTTCTTTCTTTCTTTCTTTCTTTCTTTCCTTCTTTCTTTCTTTCTTACAGGCGTAACAGGCCCCAGTCCCTTGATTGAAGCATAGTGGCAGAAGCATGAGGTTATACATAAAGGATATACAGGCAGGAAATACTATACAAAGAGAATAAAAAAGGAGGTTATACACAGAGGATAGAGATCGAGGGACATATGGAGGTTACACATCGATGATAAACATGGAGGTTATACATGGAGGATAAACATGGAGGTTATACACAGAGGATAAAGATGGAGGTTATGCGTGGAGCATTTCCATGGAGGTTATAAATGAGGGATGTAATACATGGAAGATATCCACGGAGGTTTTAAATGGGGGGTGTTGTACATAGAAGATGTCCATGGGGTAGAGTGGAAGAAAGGGTGCGCAGGAACAGTGGACTGGTGTCTGAAGATTCATCCATCAAGTTTCATGGCATCTAGCCCTGCCACCTTTGCAACCCACCCGTCCCCATTCATAATGGATGTGGGGGATTTAAAAGCCCTTTTCCTCAATTTACACTGTAGCTGAGAGGGCCACGAATACACCCTGCCAGCATACCCCGTGCTGGTTTTAATGGACAACCAGGCCCAATTTAGATGCATTTATTCTATCAGCGACAATTTTTTAAACGCTATCCTCTTTTGGATGGCAGGAAGTCGAACGGGGCTTCAGATAGGCCGAGGAGACGCGCGTGTTGTCATCAGAGCGCTGTCCTTGAGAGCGGCTGGCGGCAGGTTGTGTTGATAATGAGTTGCTCAGGTAACGCTATATGTCTGCCCTGCACTCTAAGTCGGGGACAGTGGCTGAAATGAACACAACACCGGCCCTGGTCTTGTACAAAAATACGGCAAGGGGGACAAATATTTTGCTGCCCTCAAATCCCACACTTATTTTCCGAAGGACAAGTCAGACGTTAGTTAAAGGATGATTCAAAATGGACCCTTTGTTAGTGTAGGTTAGGGTGAGTGTTTGGGTACAATGTGTCAAACTGTATTCCTGCAAATTAATTGTCAGATTTACAGATTAAACCTGAACAGGATAATAAGTAAGCATTGCTTGGAAAAACCAATGTAAATATGTTTAAATTTAGAAATCTCTATGTTAAGTTCCCTTTTATCTTCGGCTCTTTTGGCAGCGTTAGGCTGCTACTGTAACACCAGTCCACCATTTGTTAACCACATCACTTCCTGTTTGAGATCTCTTGCCAGTGTACGGCATCAGACGCTCGTACCGAACCAGCCTCATCGACCACGCCGTACCTGTGCTTTGGTACGTGGTCGAACGTTTCCCATTAATAATTGAACTCAAAACATAAAGAATGGAGAAAAAGAAAAACATTTCACATGTAGATGTGAAATGTTTGCGTTGTGTTTTACACTGAGCTTGTGCAGTGTGCGCACAGTGCGATTTAGCTTGCTCAGCTCAGGGCCTTGCAGAGGTCCATATGTCATCAGGCTGCAGCAGCGCGGTTTCGCTGCTGTTCCTGTAAACTCCTGTAAAACCGAATTATGTGGCCTTTATTTTAGCAGCCGGTCATTTAGGATTTCACCCATAGTAGGAGCATGACGTGGCTGAACAATGCAACGGCAGGCAGGGGGGACAGTGTGTCCACGTTTAGTTTGTATACAGTCACCTTTTTTTTAGAGGTGTGTTGGTCAGAACACATGCAGTCACACGAGTATCCGTTTCCACACACAGGCACACGCACGCTTACACACACACACAAATGTATCCACACACACAAACACGTACTGTGTATACACGCATGCATGTACACACGTACCGAAACACACGTGCATTTTCACACACTCTTACAAACACGTACACAAACATACACACACATACACATATATACGCACACGACCAATCAAACGTGCATATTCACACACAAACACACACACACACACAGACACACAAACATACACATACACAGGCACCCAATCACAGGTGCATATTCACACACACACACACACGCACACACGCGCACACACACACACAAACACACACACACGCACACGCACACACACACACACACACACACACACACACACACACACACACACACAAACATGCAAATTCACAGAACACAGACATTCTCACACTCATGCATTGACAAACAACCACAACTTTTGCAAAAAGGTTGAGTACTCATATCTACTCAACCATTTTTTTCTCACCCTAAACCTTACGCTTACATTTAAATCAAATGATTAATTAATGAATGTAAATATCTCCAGATTATGTTCAGCAATATCAGTTTCTTTATTTTTAGAATGTTGATTTAATTGTCACGTTTGAGTGCATGTGTGTGTGCCTGTGTTTGTGTGTGTGTGTGTGTGTGTGTGTGTATGTGTATGTGTGTGTGTGCGTGTGTGTTTGTGTGTTTGCGTGACTTTACAGACATTAATCAATGCAAATGTGTGTGTTTTCTCTATAGGTCCTCCAGAAAATTCCTCCATCTGTGATGTCAATCCTCATTCATCCATGCCGATGGCTTTTAAAGGTAATAGACTAAAATTTTTAATATATAATTTCAGTGTACGAATGAATCAAAGTTATTACCATCATGATTATTATGATTATTATTATTATTTGTATGACATTTTGAATGAAGGAATTATTTCTACTCTATTTCCATTAGAGGTGCAGTGCAGTTTTACAGAACAATATTCCATATTGTGTTTTAACACAGTTTTGACTGTATGTATGGCAGTGCATTAGTCATGAATACTCTGTGATATACATTGGCTCCCTACTTGATCCACTTTGTCCGAGCCAACGGCAGCTCAGTGGCCTGGCTCTCTGTGGGGACTCCAGGTTCACTCTGGCTGGGGATAAAACGAGCGTCCTTGAGCGCGAAACCTCATCTGTGAACCTTAGCTTGTGCCTGACTGCAAGGGAAGGCAAGTAAGATCTCACCGGGGTCATTGGGACTGAGTGTGACGCAATACGTTTCATCGCTCTTTCTTGTGCACCGCCACATTAGAATGTGTTAAGATGTTTTCCTCTCTTTTCTTTGAATTCACCATAATGTATACAATGTGATGAATCAATGTGGAAATCTGAGTCATCCGCGGATCAACAGCACAGATAAGCCGTAGGAAAACGGCAGGGTCTTTGGTGAAAAGGGGCAGCCACAGACCTATGGTGTTCTGTAATCAATGCGCGGAGACGGAGGGATTCTGGTGCCGACGTGCATCGCAATGTGCGTCTATGACGGCACCGCTGATTCTCCCACCGCAAGCTCCACCGAGCGATCCGCTAAGGAGGACGGCCTCGCACGTGATGCCCGGGGATGAAAGGCTTTGATTAGCGCTTGTCTTCATTTAGAAGAATCTTTTGCGTGTGTGTTTGTGTGTCTGTCTTTGTGTGTGTCTGTGTGTGTGTGTGTGTGTGTGTGTGTGTGTGTGCGTGTCTGTGTGCGTGTGTGTGTGTGTGTGTGTATGCGTGTGTGCATGTGTGTGCGTGTGTGTGTGCGTGTGTGTGCGTGTGTGTGTGTGTGTGTGTGTGTGTATTCGTAGATAGGGTGTTATTTGCCTGATTGGTTCTAAGTGGGACATGAGATCCAGCGTGCTGGCTCAGATCCAGCTCCACTTAACTTCAGGAAGGAGGAGGGGGAGGGGGGTTGGGGGACAAAAGCCGTCAGGGAAGACAAGGACAAATCATCTTTAGATGAAGTGTTTTAAGAGCTCAGGCTCTCCTTCTCCGTGGTGGTGGCTGTGAATTAGGCTGGGGGTCCCCCCCACCCCCTCCCCCCTACTCCCCCCTCCCCTCTCAGCGTATGAACAACAGCAAAGGGGCCGGACGCTAGTGGAATGAAAGTGGAAAACCATGAGGCTGTCTGTCTTAGTCAGCCTCATAAATCTCCATCTCCGGACGGAACGGGCGGCGGGCGGTAGCGCCGTGCCCAGTCCCAGGCTCCCATCTGGTCACGTGACCACCGGCGGCGGGCGGTAGCGCCGTGCCCAGTCCCAGGCTCCCATCTGGTCACGTGACCACCGGCGGCGGGCAGTAGCGCCGTGCCCATCTGGTCACGTGACCACCGGCGGCGGGCGGTAGCGCCGTGCCCAGTCCCAGGCTCCCATCTGGTCACGTGACCACGGGGCCGGGATGGGATGCCGTTACGTCTTTGTTTTATGCAAATAAATACGCGTCTGGTCTGAGGTGGTGGTGGCGGTGTGAGCGTCATGTGTGTATCCCAGGTCATGCACGTGCATGCATATGAGTGTAAGTGTGAGTGTGTGTGTGTGTGTGTGTGTGTGTGTGTGTGCGTGTTTCTGTAGTGTACCTCAATGTGCTTGCAGATGTCTGTCAGCATATGGGTTTTCTTTATGTGAATGCACGGGCCGCTGTGTGTGTGTGTGCGTGTGTGTGTGTGTGTGTGTGTGTATGTGTGTGTGTGTGTGTGCGTAGATGTATCTATACATGTGTGTGTGTGTGGGGGGTTGTGTGTGTGTGTGAGTACATGTATGTATACATGCGTGTGTGTGTGTGTTTGTGTCTGCGTGCGAGCAGGGCCCGTGTGTGTGTGTGCGTACATGTATGTATACGTGTGTGTGTGTGTGTGTGTGTGTGTGTGCATATGTTTGCTTCTGTGCTTATGCGTGTGTGTACGTGTTAGTGTGTGTGTGTGCATGCCCTAGCACGTGTGCGTTCCTCAAGCACACACGTGCACACACGCACACACACACACACACACACGTGCGCGGGACGGCTGCGGACGAACAGTCTGGCCGCGTGGCTCCGGGAGGACAGGCCGGGGCGCGGAAGACGGAGAGCCCGGGCCCCGGTGTCCTTGCCTGGGGAAAGAGTGTCCTGAGTGGGGGGCCGCGGCCGCCTGTGGGCCCCGCCACGCCGGCCTGACAGCGCTGCTGTGAAAGTGAAATATGAGCCGGCTGGAGATGTATTTACACCAACGCGGGGGTCCGGCGGAGTGAGTGAGAAGGAGAAGAGTTGTGTAACGTCGCCGGTGGATATCTGGTGACGAGTGCGTTCCCCCCGTGAGTGTGTGTGTGCGTGTGTGTGTGTGTGTGTGTGTGTGTGTGCGTGCGTGTGTGTGTGTGTGTGTGTGTGTGTGTGTGTGTGTGTGTGTGTGTGTGTGTGTGTGTGTGTGTGTGTGTGTGTGTGTGTGTGTGTGTGTGTGTGTGTGTGTGTGTGTGTGCGTGCGTGTGTATGCGTGTGAGAGTCTCCTTTAGGCGGAGAGTGCGTTCTTGGTGTGTGTTGGTATGTCGGTGTGTGTGTGTGTGGTGTGTGTGTGTGTGTGTGTGTGTGTGTGTGTGTGTGTGTGTGTGTGTGCGTGCGTGTGTATGCGTGTGAGAGTCTCCTTTAGGCGGAGAGTGCGTTCTTGGTGTGTGTTGGTATGTCGGTGTGTGTGTGTGTGGGTGTGGGTGTGTGTGGGTGTGTGTGGGTGTGTGTGGGTGTGTGTGGGTGTGTGCGTGTGTGTGTGTGTGCGTGTGAGAGTCTCCTTTAGGCGGAGAGTGTGAAGAACACCGGCCGGCGTCTCTCGGCGGGTCAGGCCACGGGGTGGGGGTGGAGAGTTCACCACTCTGCGGGGAACAGGCCCTGCTCTATGAATACGACGCGTGACAGAGACAAAGCAGCCAGGTGTGCGTCGGAGGTCCTGGGTGTGAGGGCGACAGAATGGTGTGCTCCGGGGGGCCGCGGTGAAACAGGGCGAATGGAGAAACGGGTTTGAAGCGCGGTGCGTCGTGTGTCTATATATACAACGCCGAACGCTAACCAAACGTCACCGC
>NC_136938.1:7752760-7764056 GCF_949987615.1 Pollachius pollachius | reverse complement strand
CTGAGTCACTGTCTCTGAGTCTCTGTCTCTGAGTCTCTGAGCGAGGTCCATCTCATCCCGTTGTGTTTGTATCTAGTCTAGTGGCTTTGCTTTACACACAGACCGTTCCGTTACTGTTATTCCAGAGGCTTCCCCTATTCAACATTCCCGTTCGTTCAAATTGGACCTTTGCATTCTCTGGTGTCTGGAAGATTTATGGGAAGTTTATTTATTTTATCTGCTTCATATTGCTACTCTTGTGTAAAAATGCCCCCATAGAGTGGCTGGTCCCTGCCCTTGCAGTAATGGCAATATAAACATGGGGGAAAGTAATTTGAATTCTAACAAAGTGGAGATTAGCTGCTGACAGTTTGTGGCATGGGCGATTATTTCTAAAATAATCCTGTTTTGATATGCATCGGCGTCCCGGCAGGAATTTTCAATTTGTTTTTCCATTGCAGCATGTAAACAAGCTCTAGTGTCTCCTTATCATGGCGTAGCACGGACAAGGAAAGACCATTTGTCTACCCCCCCCTCCCCCTCCCCCCTCACTCTCCTCCCCCTTCCCTCACCCCCACCTCCCCAATCGCCTCCCCACCCCTTTCCTTCTTCCATCTTACCATGCACCTCCTCTCTCTCCCCCTCTCTCCCCCCTCCCCCCCCCCCTACATCCTGCATCTGGTTGGAGTGGCACAAAAAGGCGGACTGGCTTGTCCGGGGATGGGGGGGGGGGCTTCAACAAGTCTCTTTATGGAGAGCAGGTAAAGGGGGGGTGATGGGTGGTGGTGGATGCAGCGGAGGGCTATGTGTGTACCCTCCAAGTCATTTGCAAACATGAAGAGCTCAAAATGCACCTCCTGAATATGTTCTGCTCGAGGAGTTCTGCCCATTCCCTGGTCTGAATGGGGGAAATGTGCAGCCTGGCAAAATACCCCCCACCCTCCCAGTAAACCATGCTACCTGCAGACCTGGGCCATGTGATAATGTTTATATTGTTGATTGTCGACTGGGTGAGGAGGGAGGGGGGACGGTCTGGGCAAAGAATTGCACATTTGCATGAATTGCCCACACACACAAATAAATGTCAACTTCAATTTTTTAGTTTTTAAACTTTCCCCAAATATTGACAAGGCAGTCGACGGGGCTGTTTTCTTCTTCTGGTCTGTGCGTTTGTCTGTTTGTTTACCCCCTCAACGAGCGAGGATGTTGCGTTCTCCCGTGGAGCCGCCGCGCCTGAGAGACGCCGCCGCGCCTGAGACCCCGGGCAGACGTTCCCGTCGCTGCGGCGGTTTTAATGCAACCATCTCGCGGTTTGGACGGAATTCCGGGGGGCTATTTATCACACTCGCTGATTGATTGCTTCTGCCTGAAGCTAATCAGCATGTAGCTCATTGTGTCTTAATGTTTATGGGGATTATGGAAGGATAAACATTGTAATCCTCACTATGGTCCGAGACTTCCAATTACCACGCTCCTTTGCCAAAAAAGGTCACCATAGATTTACCCTATTAATGCAATATAAGCCATCCCCCGTTCCTGTTCTGCACAACTCTCCATGGTTACACCTGGATTCCACTACACACACGCACGCGCACACACACACCCGCATGCACACGCACACACACACACACGCTACACTAGTAAAGCCAGTGGGGATTCACAGGTTATTCTGGCTAACTAGGCCCCCTTGTTCCTATTGGCCGGGGCTAGGAGGTGACCATCAGAACAGGCTGCGGTCACCGTGGTGACACAGCGAGTCAGCGAGTCCGAGACGGAGATAGCAGTCCCAGTGCAGTGCCGACGGTCCCAATTGATCCGAGATGGATCTCTTGCGGTCGGATCATTACCGCCTGGTCCCGATGGGTTCAGGTGGCGTTGGGGAATGACTCACAATCCCCGCTCAAAGACCATCGGACTAAATTATTTTTTTGCCTGCTTTCGCTTTACATTCTCTCTCTCTCTCTTGCTCTATCTCTCCTGCTATCGCTCTTGCCCTCTCTCTCTATCTCTCTCTCTCTCTCTCTTCCTCTCTCTCTCTCTCTCTCTCTGTCTCTCTGTCTCTCTATTTTGCTCTATCTCTCACGCTAACGCTCTCCGTCTCATTCTCCCTCTCTTTGTCTCTCTCTCTCTCCTTTGCTCTCCCTCTTTTCCTTTATCATTTTCCCTGATTTAGATAATGTTATGCGACAGTGAAAATTGAATCCTCAGTTTGTGCGCAGACGTACTCCTTTCACATTATTAAAGGTGGGCTTGGAGAGAGAGAGAGAGAGAGAGAGAGAGAGAGAGAGAGAGAGAGAGATAGTGAGAGAGAGAGCTCTTAGTGCTGGACACTTCCACAGCCTCCCCCCATTAATCTACTCCAATACATTTAAAGGCAAGTGCTGCTTTCCTAGGCAAGAGCAAGCAGGCCTTAAATTACAATTCAGAGGAGTGGAATCATTATTACTTCCTTTAATGTTCCCAATCTAATTGAGGCATTAATTTAAGTAGAGTCCCCGGTGAAGATTATTCATAACTGCTTTTTAATTTAGAAGGACCATCAGCAGAAATATTCACAGATCAGGGGGAGGAGTTACGTTGCAGGTTGTTGTTTTTGTGCCGGTGCTTTTAAAAGCTGCTTTGTGTTCTCTTGGTGAGGAAGGAGACAGGAACACGAGGAGAAGGCCGCCATGTTAAAGTATCCATCATATACGGTTTAGAACCCAGGTTAAATAGCAAGCACAACAAACGTGGTCTATTCATCTGCATAGATACATTTCTTCACACACATTCACACACACACACACACACACACACACACACACACACACACACACACAAACGTACGTACACACACACACACACACACACACACGTGCGTACCTAAGCTAACCTCAGGAGAGCCACAGCGACAGCGTCACGGGGCCCCCGTGGCCCAGGAGCCGGCCACGATGCGCCATCTGGAGCGGGTGGGCGGGGGGGATTTGGGGGGGGGGGGGGGGGGGGGGGGGGGGAGGGTGTTGAGACCAATCGGTACATGGCTGTAACTTGCGGCTGACCATCTGCCTTGGCATTGCTGTGTATCAGTGACTGTTCTGCGAGGGGGGAGAAAATGTGGAGGAGGGGGAGGGAGGGAGGCGGGGGCGGGGGTGAAGCGATTGGTGAGAACGGGGAGTGGGTAAGGGGGAGGCGAGTGAGGCCGCTGGGTTAAAAGGAACCAGAAACTCATTAGCTGTGGCCAGTGTGTGTGTTTGGGGGGAATGCTGGTCTGAGCGCTGTAGAGGACTGCCTCTACGTACACACGCAGACAAACACACACGCAGACAAACATATACGCGCATGCACCAACATACGCACGTGCGAGCACGTACGGATGTTGTATATGACACACACAAACGCACAATCACATCATTCAGCACATTGTGCACACACTTTTCTTAACCAGCCCAGTACTATATTTGACTTCTCAATACCACGGGACGTTTATAATTGGAATTGAATCAGTAGCGGAATAGTATCGCTTTTAATTGACCCTGGTATAAGGAAAAAACAACAGCATGGGGGTGGAGAGACAGGCGCAGGAGGCAGAGGACTCCTGTGTGTGTCCTGACCCACATCTGAATGACTTAACACAGCCAAGTGGAGGGATCCACTTCCCCTTAATATTTGATGGTTTCCTCCGAAGGGGTCCTAAGGCCCTTATCGGGGTGTGTGTCTGAGCTATACATGCAAGCACTGCAACTTTCTTCTCCTGGCATCCTGTACTTGTATAACCTTACTCTTCCCTCTCTTCCTCCACCTCCTCCTCTCTCATCCTCATTCTCAACCTTCTCCTCCCCGGCCTCCTCTTACTCCTCCTCTTCCTCCTCCTCTTCCTCCTCCTCCTCCTCTTCCTCCTCCTCCCTCTTCCTCAACCTCCTCACCCTCCGCCTCTTTTCTCTTCCTCATTCTCCCCCTCCTCTCCTCCTCCTTCCTCCTTCTCCTCCTCATCATCATTCCCCTCCACCTCCTCCTACCACGTCGACCCAACCGGTCCCCCCCAAACGGTCGTCAGGGCCCCCGTGCTGGGGCCTCTTGCCCGGGGCTTTGTGGCTGTATCCCCACAGTGGCGTGCAGTCGAGGGGGCATGGAGGGTAATGGAGGGGAGGGTAGTCTCGAGACCTTGCACGCACCCTGCACAACGCGGCTCCCTGTGCCCTGAGATGGCTTGACAGACATAGACCAGCTTACATCACCGCATGAGGCTGTCCAAGAATATGCACAGAATTAATCACCCAAATGGACCGACTGACAAACGCACGCACACACATACGCACTCTCACACACACGCGCACACAAACACACACACACACACACACACACACACACACATGCGCACACGCACAGAACCACAAACGCAACCACACACCCACACACACCCAGGACTTCAAAGCCAGACCAGGATATAAAGGCCCTTAACCCAAAACATGAACAAACTGAGCAGAAGGTGTACTTCCAGACTTCCATACAGTAGCAGGGTGGCTGGCCACTGCATTAACTATTTAAATACACACAGAGAGGAGAGCAGCGCTGGTGGGCAGCATGTTAATGGAAAACAGAGAGTGGATTGGCTCTGGAAAGAATCCCTCCCCCCTCCCTGTGATTCTGATTACCATGGCTGTACCATAAAGTTACACTCTCAGGCCTGGATATGATCAAAACGACATCCCTATAGGCCATTTTCTTCTCTCTCCGCACCATATATGTGGTTGCGCATTGCATAGCTCCTTATAGCCCCGTGTATTTTTAAGCCCGCGACTGGAGATAGTGACAAAGTGGTACTAAAACCAGTACTCCGGGTCTGAGTCAAAGCCAATGTGTCATCTATCCTCCCACCCTCCCTCCCTCCCCCGGTCTCCCCTCGTCTCCCCCCCGGTCAGGGGGGGCAGGGGGGAGACGGGGGGGCTATCGTTTATCCAGACTTGGCCATCCTATCTTAGGCTCGACGCTAATAGAGAACGCTCCATATTTAAGATGGTTGAGGCCTCGTTGAGGGGAGAGAGGGAGCTGACAACCTCTGGCACTCTGTCACTCCCCCATGAGAGAGAGAGAGAGAGAGAGAGAGAGAGAGAGAGAGAGCTAGAGAGAGAGAGAGAGAGAGGGGCGGGGGGAATCACAATGCGGCCCACCGGGGATGATCTCCCTGTTGGACGCCATGGCGGATATTTGGATAGTTTTTGGGGGTGTTTTTTTACGAGGTGACGGTCGGAACGACGCGGCCCCAGAGGCATCTCGTGTAACGTTCCTCTCGTTGTGGAGACGCGTGTCTAATTTAGACCCGAGCACTTTTGGGAATAATACCGGTCGCTGCAATAACATAGTGAAGTGCCCGGGAATCTTGTAAACTCTCGAGCACGGAGGAAAGGATCAAGTCACTTAATTGTAGCGGCACATGCTCTTTATCTTAAGAGGAGTGTGTTTCCAATGAGCTAAGCTGATGACTGAACCTCACTTCAATTCCAACTCATGGTGATCTATTGACAAATACTTTAGGAGGGCTAAAATGAAAAGAGATATATAAATATAATAGGAGAGTTAATAAGAGCTTTTAATTACGCCTGTAATTAATCCATCTTCAAAGAAATCAGAGGGTATTTTCCCCTGTGTGGTTCAGCTGTCTGCTTCACAGCTCTTTATTTTCTGAGTGTCTGGTACTCAGTATTTATACTCACTCGAGGCATCCTAACAACAGGGCGCCGGGGGTTCCCCACAGCAGGACCCTTTGTGGCTGGGGGCCCTTGGATAGGCACGTGTGTCCATGTGTGTGTGTGTTTGTGCATGTGTGTGTGCATGTGTCTTTGTGAGTGTTTGTGTGTACGTGTGTTTGTGTGTAGATAGAAATCTAAAGACGTGCCCTTTCGGGACAAGCAGCGGTCTGACATCATCCGCCCCCTTACTCCAGTGGAGACAAAAAGGTGTCTCCACTGGAGTAAGTGTTTGAAGTGTCTTTCGATTCATTTACCCGTACTACGCAGTCTTTTAAGCACTCTATGTTAAAAATGTTCAATCTTTCTTTCTTTTTCTTTCTTCACTCTCTCTCTCTTTCTCTCTACCTATGTCTCTGTCTCTCTCTCTTTCTCTGTCTCTCTCTCTCTCTCTCCCTCTCTCTCTCTCTCTCTCTTTCTCTCTCTCCCTCCCTCCACCTCTCTCTCCCCCTCTCCCCTTCTCTCTCTATCCCTCTCTCTCTCTCTCTCTCTCTCTCTCTCTCTCTCTCCCCACTCATCCTGAAACCGTGGTCGGTCCTAAAGCGACGCAGGAAGCTGCTTCTCTCTACCATCTGCGGCAGTGGCGTTCTCCCTCCACTCACAAGCCTTTTATCACTCATACTTAGGGCTCTGCCCGAGGGGCGGAGCTGAGATGTGTTGATAGTGGGGCGCCGCTCAAATCACACCCGGGAGAATTAAAACACTTGCAGTACATAGCGTGTAATAAATGAGGAGGAATGCGACGCACGCATCCCTGTGTGTGCGTGCGTGTGCATGTGTATGTGCGTGTAGGGTTGGATGACAGAGTGTATTTTTGCTGACAGACGATTGCGCGGTTGTGACTGGGTGGCAGGGGCCGTCACGTTTCCCTCTCACCCTCGCTTATCACACACACACTTCCTGTTGCTCTCCGCGGCCTCTCCGCTTCTCTCAACGCTTGTTTTTTTGACGTCATAAAGTCCTCGCCTTGCGCAAGGTCTTCTGGCACACCGTAGGATTAGGCAACACTTTGAAGGTCAATGGTTGTTGAAGTTTGTTTTCCAAATGACTCAATTCCTCTGAATTTCTCGCTTGCTGTATGTGTTTTCTGTGTATCTTTCTCTCTCTCGCTCTGTCTCTGTTGGTACACCCAGCCCCCACCCCCCCCTCTTCATACTCGCACACACACAATTTAATTATCCTTTGTATATGCGAAATGTGCAGTGCATATTTCAGTGAAATGTGTCAGTGTGTTTAGTAAACAGAGATATCAGTTCATCTTGTGTCACACACACACACCCACACACACACACACACACACACACACACACACACACACACACACACACACACACACACACACACACACACACACACACCGCAGCAACCCTCCCCCCTCTCTGCAGGATGCCACCCCCCGCTGCTGCATATGGTTTTAGTTTGGTGATTGGTTAGATTATCTGATGAGATTATCAGTCTTTAACGAGCGGAAGATTTAGAACGTAGTAGAGCTTGTCTTCTCCCTCCTCCTCATCCGCCTCCTCCTCCCATTCCTACTCGTCCATCTCCTCCTCCTCCTCCTCCTCCTCCTCCTCCTCCTCATCTTCTTCACTTCTTTCTCCTCCATCTCCTCCTCCTCCTCCTCCTCTTCATCTTCTTCACTTATTCCTCCTCCTTCTCTCCACCTCAGTCTCCAGTCCATAGACATGTGACATCGTGTTTACAGTCAACTTCAAAACATGCACAAACACACACGCAAATATGCATGTGTGTATATAAGAAAACACATGTAAGTGGGATAATTGTATTTTATACATGAGTGCACACATAGCCACTAATCTCTCGGCAGCCAGACAGCTAACGTCTTAGATACTGACACTAATGGGGAGTTGGACATTGTCAGTATAGACCCATCCTTTTTCACCAGCGCACATGCTTTGAGTTTACGGTCATCCTTTGACCTGACCGACTAAATCTCTTTCAGATAATCAATGAATATAAGGTCAAGCTATGTGCTATGGTACAACGGCTAACACAACAGATGAACCATGGTTTTCTCAGGTTGAATGTATTGTATGTTTATGTATGTCTGTATGTGTATGTCTGTGTTCAGTTGGTTTGTACTGTGTATATGTATGTGTTTGTGTGTCTACTGTATATATGTTTGTGTCTGTGTGTGTGTGTGTGTGTCTGCATGTGTGTGTGTGTGTGTGCGTGTGTGTGTGTGTGTGTGTGTGTTCATTGTATGTACAGTATGTGTGTATGCATGTGTGTGTGTGTGTGTGTGTGTGTGTGTGTGTGTGTGTGTGTGTGTGTGTGTGTTTGTGCGCGTTCGCGTGCGCGTGTGCGTGTGTGTGTGTGTGTGTGTGTGTGTGTGTGCCTGGGTGTGCCTGGGTGTGTCTGTGTGTTTGTGTCTGGAGGGTTGGGGTGGGTGGGGGGGAGTGTAAGAGGATTACTAGGACCAGATGTCTGTGTTTGATTCTGGCCACAGTCCAAGCAAGTTCAGATCAGAATGATGGAAGAATAAACATTTAGCTGAAGCCGTTTATCACAGGAAATCATCTATTGTTCATTTATTCAATTCATTTATTCATGATTGTATTTATTCTTTTGTTATTCATACTAATATTTTATATTACTTATTTTCAACTGAATAAATCACTGTGGCATTCCCAGCCACTGAATTACTATAGTAATGAAAATTACATAATAGTAGTGACAGCCAAAAGCGTGTAGTACAAGGAATGCTTTCATGCAAGGTTAGAATAATCACCCCATAACCCAGAGACAATGCTGCACTAACAGGCTAGCTGGCTCTTTGCATAACGCTGCACAGTAACCTTTATGTAAATAATTGAAGTGCTATTTGAATTATTCATCAAAAGTGGCTATAAAACCAAGGGAGTTCTCAATAGGGTCATGTCCTATTCTGTTTTATGTTCTTTACTGTAGTGACTAAATGTATTTATTGTAAATGCATTACAGTATTAGTTTGATAACCCTGGCTAAATGCATATGTGAACGTGGACGGACTCTTCAGGAGCACATAAAGGAGTGTTTGTGTTGCCGTTGTGTCTGCATGTTATGGTTGCGTGGTGTACTTATTATTTTTTATGTAGAAATAAACCAATAAAACATATAACTATCTTTAGGTCTATATGAGGTAGTGCAGGGTTTCAGCATTGGGACCAGAGAGAGCTCCAATGGCTGATGTGTGTGTCTGTGTTTGTGTGTCTGAGTGTGTGTGTTCTTGCAGAATTCCTTCGAGTACAGAAGTATGTGATCTAGCAATGACTTTAGGGTCATGGCTGAAGGAAGGAATGAGAAACCAAATAAATAGATGTAATAGCGCATCAAATTGTAGTCAATGTCATTTAATGTAATGTGATTTAATTTAATCGAATTTAATTTAATTTAATTTAATTCAATTTATTTAATGTGATATACGTTGTAATTTAGGTGCATTTCATTTTTTTAAATTGTTTTAAATTGTATTTCATTCATAACCAATCAGCAAATCAACGTTAACCAAATCACTCTTTCAATCTAATCCCAGCCTTAAAGCTGTTCAAGTCAAACTTGGCAAACTAAATCCTTTTAGATTGTGTCCGTAGATCAGTAACTTTAGTTTCTTGTGTCTTCAGCAGAAAGTGTGTCAGTGTGTGACAGACGACAGTGGAGAACTCTCTGTGGCATGTCCCTGTTAAGAATTGTACTGTGGGACTATCAGGAACTCACCGCAAAGGGAGTAGGCTGTGGCACCCATTAAAAATGGATGGGCAGGGGTCTAACAGTGACCTATGTCTGACTTACAAGGCACCCAGAGTCATCACGGTGCCTCCGACAATAGAGAGAGGAATGTGTGTAGTATCGCACGCACCGAAAAAAGTGATTTACTGCGATTCATGTTTTAGTGTGCTAAACTGTTTGGCATCACTCTATTCTGTGAGGATATGTCTTTGACGTTGGCTGTTGTTGTTTTTCGGTGGTGTACCATTTCAGTTCCACCATAAAAACGCATTCTAGGAGGGTCATTCTTCTTTACTACAAAGCCCCCTCACATCCCATTGTTAGCGCAGTGTGTTGAAGAGGGCTGTGTGCTTTTCTCCCTTCTTGGTTTTATTTTCTCCCCCCCTTTCAACAGAGGCAGCGCAGCGCCCAGAGTAGTGCAGAACTGAGTTCTTGTAATCACTTGGCCGTCCCCTGCCCCTTAGTGTTTCTGTTTGTCTGTGTCTGCTGTCAGCTCAAAGTGTGAGTGGGTGGCTGTTGGTGGTTGTGATGTGTGTGTGTGTGTGTGTGTGTGTGTGTGTGGGGGGCTTTGAACCTGAGGGTTACTCTCCCTCCACCAAGGGCTAATCACTGCAAAGGCTAGCGGCCCTAAACAAACATTCACAGCAGTAAAGACAGGGTCGGCCCCACTAACGACGCAGGGCCCAAAGGTTTTTAACCGTGGAACCTTTACGGTGACGGATGCCAGAGATGGACAAATAGCAGGACATTAGCCCTCAGACGTGGCAGCAGCCAGGACAGGAGCCAGAGCTGGCCACACTCTAAGAGCCGTTTGGTGGTGGAGGAGGTGGAGGAGGAGAGGGAGGAGGAGGAAGTGGCTTGTAAAGAAGAGGATGCTCTTATCAGCTCGGGAGCCTGTTTTGTTTGTGTCACAGTCAAGAGTGACCACAGCGAAACTCGGCCAAGGCCAGAGACGGAGACAGACCCTGCTGCGTTTGATCTAATTGCGGAGCGCTGGCGTCGCAGCCGTGAGCCACAGAGGGAGGGAGAAGAAGAGAGAGAAAGGGCGGGGGCTGTGGCTCGGCGGGAGAGGGGGGAGAGACGGCTCTGTTTTACCGCTGCGGGCCCTCCAGCCGTCTGCCGTTGCGTCGGGCGCGCCGGATTTGTCAACACGCCAGATATCTCTGCCGACTTGAAGTGTGATGTATGGCCATGAATTTTCCCTGAGAGTGTAATCACTTCATCATCAAGCGCTCCGTCAGGGAGGGGACGTCGAGGGCTTTGCTGTCTCTCTGTGTGCGCCCGAGGAGGGGACCCTCTGTATAGCGCTCCCTCCCTACCTACCTACCGCCTCACCCCCGCCGTCCAAGACCACCACCACCACCTCCACCACCACCGTCAGCACCTCCTACTCCTCCTCCTCCTCCTCCACCCACCACAACCTCTTCCTCCTCCTCCTACCCCACAACCACCTCTTCCTCCTCCTCCTCCTACCCCCACCACCACCTCTTCCTCCTCCTCCTCCTCCTACCCCCACCACAACCTCTTCCTCCTCCTCCTACCCCACAACCACCTCTTCCTCCTCCTCCTCCTCCTACCCCAACCACCACCTCTTCCTCCTCCTCCTCCTCCTACCCCCACCACCACCTCTTCCTCCTCCTCCATCCCCCAACACCACCTCTTCCTCCTCCTCCTACCCCCAACACCACCTCTTCCTCCTCCTCCTCCTCCACCCCCCACCACAACCTCTTCCTCCTCCTCCTCCTCCTACCCCCACCACCACCTCTTCCTCCTCCTCCTACCCCCACCACCACCTCTTCCTCCTCCTCCTCCTCCACCCCCACCACAACCTCTTCCTCCTCCTCCTCCTCCACCTCCACCTCTTC
>NC_136938.1:7735260-7745260 GCF_949987615.1 Pollachius pollachius | reverse complement strand
GCAGTGCTGCACGCCTTCCCACAAAAGAGGCTTCATTTGCATAGATTTAGAGAGAGAGAGAGAGAGAGAGAGAGAGAGAGTGCGCGAGACTAAAAGAAAGGGGGAAGAAGACCCTCCTATGGAGAACGGCAGAGTTTGAGACGAGTAATCAGAACCACAGATCATCTTGTTTGCGCGGGGGAAAGAAGTAGCCCTGTATCGGTATCGGTGCGGTTGCAGATTTCTTCAAATGCTCGCCATTCGCTTATCAAGGTGCAGAGGTAGAGAAAGGAAAACAACATCTGAATTATATTTGTAATTTTTTCCATTGCTGAAGTGAATTTTTTCCGACAACAGTCAGGGGTTTTAAGGTACAAGTCAGGTGATGTGTGTGTCGCCGCAATCAAGGTCCAGTTATAGGATCATTCTGCAGATGGCACACAAAAAAAACACCTGATACCAGCATTTGCACAGGAATTTCGTTTTTTTTTTCCCTCCTCACGTGTTTGCTTGTTTGTTTATTTATTTATTTATTTGATTTGGTTGTCATTATTTATTTCTGCTGAACACAGCTGCCTTGGTCCCACCAAGCAGAAAGCCCCGATATGGTTCCGTCGGTAAATCGGAGTCCAGGGGCCCTGAGACAGAAAAAGCAAAGAGAACCAGCCGGTAAAATTTAGCGCACGATGGCTCCCAGTGGGGGTCATTTGGGGACCGGGGAGAGAGTTTCATTCTTTTCTTCCCTTCCCTCTCTTTCTCTTTTTCCTGCATGGTGAGCAGGCAGGGGAGCTTAACCCCAGCCCTGCTGCTGACACATCCACTCAGGGCCGCCTGAAACGGCTCTCTTAGCATGGCACCTGTTACCCTGCGTCTGAGACCGGGAGGGAAGGAGGAGAGCACCTGGGAGTGAGGGGGGGGGGGGGGGGAGCAAGGTCGGGAGGAGTTGGGAAAGAGACAGAGGGAGAGAATGAGGGAAGGGGAGAGAGAGAGAGAGAGAGAGGGAGAGGGTGAGGGAGATGGAGAGAGAGAGAGAGAGAGAGAGAGAGAGAGAGAGAGAGAGAGAGAGAGAGAGAGAGAGCGAGAGAGAGAGAGAGAGGGAGAGGGAGGCAGGTGAGAGGGCAGGGAAGGAAAGAAATTCAATTGTAATTTCAAAGCTGTCACAGGGCTGGGGCTGGTAACTCTGCTGCTGCATCAGCGGGTGCTAGGGGCTGTTACCGCAAATGGCTGTTACTGCTTCTCCCTACTGACCCACTGTAGCCGAGTCTTTTACCCCTAGCCCAGCCAAAGACAGAGGAGCCCAAATTACCCAAAGTTGATTTGCAGAGAAAGGGTAGTATTAGAATATTTGAAAAAGAGTAACTGAATGTATTTATAGACAACACAAACAAAACACAAAATACCACAAGAACATTTTATTAAAGGGTTAGCAGGATAATGCAATAAAGTTAGATGACTTAATTCCATTGCGGTCCAAACGATTTGGCAGGCAGTCGGAGAGGCTTGTAAAAAAAGTAGCAAAACAACGTTAACTGCACTTTGACCGAGAGCCATTTTTTAAACGTCTTTTGATGGCAGGAATAGATGCTGTGCTGTTTAGCAATTTGTTCCACTCTTCTCTGTGCTGATAAAGGAACTTCATTTTGTCTTGGCTCTTTATCGTAGTATGGATTAGGCTCTTGTGTGATAATAATAAACATATATATGTATTTATATTTATTTAGAAGAAGTATATGTCTAGAAATTAAATATGTATATGATATTGTGTTTGTGTGTGATGAATATGATGCCATAAGTGAGTAATTTGAATGAGTACTTTCAATGAGGGCATTCGCAACACAACCACACATGAGCGAGAAAAATAGAAGGAGAGAGAGAGGGACAAAGAGAGACAAAGAGAGCGAGAGACACTAACAAAGAGATGCAGTCCATGCAAGCAGTCGCCCGATTCAGAACAATCAAAATGGATTAAACCAACCGCGCCATTCAGACATGCCTGTGATGATGCTAATCAATCTATAATAAAATAACACTTCATAAATCTGATACTGTTGTTCCAACAGTTTTAATAACATAGATTTGAATATTGCCTTGTGCATTGGACTGATTTATTGACAAAAAAGTGCTATCAAGCTTATATACACCCGCGATGCTGGTTGCCCGCCAATAATACCATTAACGGCATTGTTCAAACTCATTATGCTACCAGAAACACAATAATAATCGCAGGACAACAATTCACAATTTCTGCCATTGAGCTAATCACTTTTGTTTGCGTGTTATTACTCCGTCTCTCGACCCCCCTCTCTCTCTCATTCTCTCACTCACTCACCCTTCTCTCTTGTTGTCTCTCTATCTCTCTCCATTACTCTATCTCTCTCCATTTCTCTTTATCTCTCTCTTCGTCCCGCTCTCTGTCTCTCACCCTATCTCTCTTTTTATCTCTCTCTCTCTCTGTCTCTCACCCTATCTCTCTTTTTACCTCTCTCTCTCTCTCTCTCTCTCTCTCTCTCTCTCTCTCACTCTATTTCTCTCTCTCGCTCTTAGTAATTCTGTCATAAATCTCAGGAGAGGGTGGTATATAAATCCCTAGTGCTGAATTAGTATTGTAATTTGTAGTATCCATGCATGCTTTGCCAGCATGGACCTTGGAGTTATTAATCTAGGGGGACAGGTGCCATAGAAACAATATGCTGAGCGTTTGGCCTGAATAGCAGGCTGACCCTGCCTATGCCAATGTCTTCAGAGCATTCAATTAGAATTACAAGGTATGGACCGGAGCCCAGTTTTAGTGAATATAAAACTGTCATAGATCACAGATCTACACTCTACTTAAGAGGACAGGAAACCAGAAGGGATTTTTACGAATTAAGTCGGTACCATTGCTGGCATGTAGGTAATTATAATTTCAAAATTCTCTCACAGGTATTGAAATATTTTTAGAGGAAGACTGCAGGTAATACAGCGATGAACATCACAGTAAACGTAGCTTGTGTTTACATTCATCATCTTACTAAGTATTTCATGAATAATATATATACTGTGTATTTTATACATTATATATTTAATGTATCGATGCATTAGCAGGGAATGCCTGGCCATCCATAGATTGCTGTTTGTGAGTAGTATATTGGAACTGTCCAAAAACGTGCTGTGTGGTTTGTGTGTGTGTGTGTGTGTGTGTGTGTGTGTGTGTGTGTGTGTGTGTGTGTGTGTGTGTGTGTGTGTGCGTGTGGGTGCATGTGTGTGTGTGTTTGTGTGGGTGCGTCCATGCGTGTGCCTCAGTTCGCACGATGGCTGACTGGTTCAACTCTCCTGTGGAACAAGAAGTGTTAGCGGGTGCATAGGGCCCACTGACAAACACGACACATTAAACACTTTGTCTGTTTGCTTTTGTCTAAGCCCCTCCCCCCTATCCCCTCCCCTCCACTCCACTAATACAAGCCTTTTAGGTGATCATAAAAACAGGAACCTGCAAATGTTTGATGCTGTCTGCGGTGGTGGCGGGCTGAGGTGGAGTCTCACAAGAGAAGTGTCATGCCAGTGATGTACGGCCCCCGATGCTCTGTCACGCCACGCTGCAAAGTCTGCTGGGAAATAATCTGACAGCTTGTTCTGCGGGCGCTCACGGCCGACAAGAGAGAGAGCAGAGGAAGACAGCGGGGAGAGGAGGAGGGGAGGAAGAAGAAGAAGGAGTGATGGAACAAAAGGGGGAGGCGGAGGAGGGGGGATGACAGGGAGGCTGGTGGTGGTGGTAGTGGTGGGGGGGAGGGGTGTGGAGACATGCAAGGGAAAGGAGGGAGAGGAGAGGAGAGAGAGGGCGCCATCAATCCAGAAGGCCCGTCTCCATCATGTCATCGCCTGTCAGCCGAGATTTAGAAATAAAGGTTTGAAGATACTGTCAGTAGCCGCGTCCTGATCGATGCCAGGGGCCCTCGCTCACCTACATCTCACTCACACGCTCCATGCTAGGGATCTAGCAAAGGCCCCTGGTCCTTTAGGCCTGTAGGCTTGTAGGCTGGTAGGTGTGGCCCCTTGACGTATAGCTGGACAGTAGGTGCAAGCCGTAGTGGATACGGATCAGCGCTTAAGGCTTTGGTATGGTTGCACGTCGGCGCAACGCAATGACCACGCAGTCGCTTCGACGCAGTCGTGAACATGTTTTGGTTCTGCCTCGGGTTTACGTCGGGTTTACGTTAGCGGACCAATCACGGCCCTTGCTGCTGCATCACTTTTTGGGCGGCGCATGCAGGCCCTTGCGGTGGACGCACGGAGGGTCCGCAAGCACGTAATGGGTCCGTAAACCCCCTTAAGTTGCGTCAACGTGGAACCATAACTAAGCCTATAGTGACACGAAGGTTAGTGTAGGGGCGACGTCGCCGGGCACCGCATTCAATCCTCAGTCCCCACAGCCTGTACCCATTGGCATGGTTGGGCATTAAGGAGAAAGAGCTCCTCTCTGCTCCTTTATGACCTGGACCGTAATGCACTGTAACTTACTTCTGATGAAAACATCCACTTAATGAATAATATGAATGGTACTTGCTTAGCTCAGTCTGACAAAGTTTCAGCCCAATGAGATAGCGAGCCAGAGAACCGTTCCAGAGCAAAAGTAATATATAAATATATTTTATATACTGTAAATATATAAATATATATTGACTGTGTTTGTTTCATGACAGAACCATGCGAGTGTAGGTTTGAAAAAAAAGGAGACGTGCATATGGGCAAAGCCATTAGAGAAAAGAGAGACACGAATGGAAGGATGGAGGCCATGTGAATAAATGGAGTCATTAGGCATGCATTTGTGGAAGCCTGGCATCCATATGACAGTGTGGGGCGGCAGGCTGCTTCTGTTGCTGTTCCCAGTAAACACAACCAACACATTGGCTGGGATCTCTCTGCTCTGGGCAGCCTCCTCCTCTGGTTACTGGAGGAAGAGGAGTGCACTCCCTTGCACAGCTCCCAGCACATTGTATATACATTAGTGAGTGGGCTTTAATGTTCCCTTCAGAAGGTCGACTTTATGAATCGGTACTATAAAGTTATTACACAGATTATTATTATTTTCATTATTATTATTAATATTATTATTATTATTATTATTATTATTATTATTATTATTATTAGTATTATTAGTATTATTATTTATGTTGTATTAATAAAAACACAACAAAAACATTGCAAAGCACTCGTTAACGTTCATCCACATTTCTTTTTTCTTTTCTTTTTTTTTTTACAGTTTTCAATAATAATAGCACTTATTGGTACGTCCAATGTTTTTTATCCAAGATACAGAAGATTTGAACAATATTTGGAAGAATTTAAATGAATTTAAAAGGAAATAATACTATGCACCATATTTTTGACTTATTTGGTGTTAAATCTCCTCTGAAACTTGGACATACCAATAAGTGCTATTATTATTGAAAACTGTAAAAAATTGAAAAAAGAAATGTGGATGAACGTTAACGAGTGCTTTGCAATGTTTTTCCAAAAGTTAAAAAAGACGAAATATTGCCAAAGATGGATTTGGAAATGAAGTTTGGGAGGGAAATATTAGGCATTATTTCTATCATCCATTATAATGTAAAATGTACCTTAAATCAGTGCTACAAAAACTGAAACATATTTGATCAAGATACAGTTCTACATGAGATAGGCTATTTATACTCATTGCCCTCTACTTCTTGACTTTGATCATGCTAATTTAACCACATCAAACAAAACCCTTCATGAGTCTTCCTAGTTTAGTTTAATCCTGCTGTACAGAGTGATTTGAGGAAACGCATCGAAATATTTCGAAACAAACACAAATAATGCCACAAAGGTCAATTCTATTTTACAACCTTCATTTCACATACATTTCTCTCTCTCACCCTTTCCCTCTCTCTCTCTCTCTCTCTCTCTCTCTCTCTCTCTCTCTCTCTCTCTGTCTCTCTCTTTTAGATTTTAGTGGCGAGGGTATTCGACATTTGAGTGATGGTACCTATCAGTGTAATGCATGTGTTGTAAAACTGTCAGCTGACACATTGACTGACAGGTCCAACCCCCGCTAGGGGGGGGGGGGGGAGCAGTGAAAACTCAGTGTGGAAACGTCCAATGCTGAGACAGAACAGGGAGAGTGGAAGTGAATATGCATTTTTCCATTCAATACAGTGGTTTGTTTTTTTCACCGTTTGCACTGTTTCAATCTGGCTCTGAACTTCATCAATATAACAAGCATGATATGTTTCAATATCCCTGCCAGCCAATGTGCATGTTTTTTTGAGTTAGTCCCAACAGCTGTTGACTCAAAGGGGAAACAAAATAACTTTCTTGTTTTCCAGATGGCCCCAGTCAGCAGCAGAATGATGAGGGTAAACAGTGTGGCTGCAACCATGTGTCATTTCTTCTGATTTAAATCAAAATGGCTGCTCATTCATCAACTCATCATCATCGACAGTGAAAAAGTAGAATCATGTGTGCCAACATGCCATCGTGTTTCAACATTGAAATGTGCTAATGTCTCAATGGGACGAGCGGAATTGAGTGTAGAAAATGTTGAAGGGACACAACCACAGAGACCACCCGAGTGTCGTTCTGGCCTGTTCTTATCTGCCGTGTTCGTTAAAAGACATAAAAAATAAATTTCCTCATGGAAAAGGTACCTGACCTCAGCGTTGCCCTGTGTGTACATGTGTGAGTGTGTGTGTATGTGTTTGCGTGTACACGCATGGGTATATGTGTGTGAGAGTCACTCAATGTGTCTGTTCTCAATGAGTTGTAACCCGCTGCACTGCCACGGTGAAGCTGGTGTCCTGTCGTGATAAATGTATGTGTTTGAGCCCTCGGAGTATCGATTGCCTTCGCTGCTCCTCCATATTTCAGAGTCCAAGAGAATAAAACAGCGAGACCGAGGGCTGATATATGCTCGCTAGCACAGCCTGTACACCTCATACAAAGGAGTGGACAAATGGCGAACGAAAAAGGTTAACCCTGGTCAATGATACAACGTTAAATGTAACGTTAAATGTACAGAAAACACTGTTGCAGAGAATATCAACTAGCATTGGGATGCTAACATAGTGGCTAGCCGTAAGGAAGGGTTGAATCGGCCAGGGATTTGAGACATCAGCTGTGAACGGTGTGCTTTCATAGTATGACTAAGGACTTTACGAATCCTCCACAAAGAGTGTTTCCATGAAGCATAGCTGACCTTAAAGAGGGGCCCATAGACAAGCTTAGTGCCTCTCAGTAGGCTGTGGAAGGAAAAGAGACATGTTTCACTATGACTAGTAGCCTTGACTCTACCTTTGTGCGTTTTCGTTTACTTCAAAGCTTTCATAATCTTTTGTAAAATGACTGAATGAATCATTCAGGGACTCTTGCCATTTTAAATGTATTTTTCAAAAGCCTTTTTTAAATGAAGTTTAAATCTGTGATTGATTTCATTTTCTTGCTCAGCTCAATATTATACATACAGGTGCGATTATGAATTGAGACGGATAACGTTGAGGCACCATTGTGGGCATTTGAATTGCTAAGACGTACGTTATAACATTTAAAAGAACATAATCCGAGACTACTATCATTGTAATATCATCTCTCTTTGAACTTTGATTTTACCCCGATATTTCATTATCAGTTTTCCTCTTCCAGTAATAGCATTTTATTCCCAATGTGCATTGTAGGTTTTTACAGATCAAGGCTTCGTGGGCCATTCCGATGAAAAACTATCAATACAGGAAGAAACATCAGCAAAAATCCTGTGACACATTGCCAACATGCTCCTCCCGTTCCATTCCCGTTGCCAGCATCAATAATTCACCCGGCAGCTCATAACTTTATTTCCAATGCATAATTGAGACCAGCCAATGTTTTCGTCAGCCATTTGTATGTAAAGCAATCTTTAAACAATAAAGAGAGTGGTCCATTGAACTTTAACAGCTTATCGTTGCGCTTACTCCTCAAATAGGAGGAGCACTGCACCGACCAATGGACTTCATCGTCGCCAGTATTTGCTTAATCTGTGCTGCTGTCGTATGCATGCAGTCTGAAAATATAAAACAAACAATTCCGGGTAAAATAAATCGAAGGGATAGGATCTGACGTTTATCTTACTTAAGCGGCGGTTGACAGGGATAATGCAGTGCTTGAATAGACATCAGTGAGGCAATTTGCGTATGTGTTTTAGATTGTTGATTACCTCAAACCAAAAATGGAGCATACAGTTTGGAAGATGCTTCCAATCCATGATCTTGAATGCCTGTGGTCGGTACTACATGAGTCCGTAGTACTGTGAGTCTACATTTTAAAAGCTGTGAGTTTGTAGTAGGCTAGTATGAGCTTGAGGTACTATTTGAGTCTACAGATCACTTTAAATGTATCATTGTGAGGGCAATTGTGTGTTGCCCTTTTGCTGTGATACATTTCCTTTTAAAATGTCCAATAATTAGATTTAAAACATACTGGATAACATGCATGATACATTGAACAGTACCTGCCTTTGTAACTTTGAAGGACACTCCATTGGTCCAGACATGCTTCTAGAGATCCTATGAGTACATTTCCCCTTTGTTGGCACCAGTGCTTAATAAATATTGATTTATTATATTAATTACATGTTAATCGCAAAACACATAGGCGCCGGGTTAATTACTCTCGCATGTCATACAGCAAATTTTGTGTTCACAAATATTTATTGAGCATAGTGTCCTCCTGAGAGAGCTATAAAAGTGAACAGACCATTAAACAGACTGGCTGCATACAATATCCACCCAAGTGTCAATATCTGCATCACCCACCCATCGACCAATCAGATTGCATAAAATGTTGTTCCCCTCCAGGCTAAATAAATAGAGAAAACAATAAAATAACTCATTATTTATTTTGATGATCTTTAAATGAATAGGGAGGAATAATGACAATGAAGTAAGGAAGTGTAGCATTAAGATTTCCTAAACCTTTATTTCACATAAAAAATAATAAACAGGTCGGAAACCATTTATTTGAATAATAAAACATTCTTATGATAATCATGATAAATAAAGAACGATTGTGCATTCAGCTGTCTTTATTTATTTTGGTCGATTTTCTGATTAAATTCCCAAAGGCCTCAAAACATTCAAGAACATTAGCATAAGTAAAATTACACTATGCTCTTTTGTGATATTGGCTTTATGGTATGTTGTCATGTTTTTTTGTGTTCATTTGTGATATGGATTCATAATTTCACTATAAATTGAAATTAAAAAAAGATATTAACACTGAAATTGAATTAGGGTGCTCAAGATGAAATATAAATAATATAGCTTTTTGGTGCCGTGTGTGTGGTCGTGTGCATGTGTGCGTGCGTGTGTGTTTGTGTGCATTCTTGTGTGTGTTTGTGCGTGTGTGAGAGGGAAATAATCCATTTTGGTGTGCAGCAGCACTTGTGTGGTTTGCTGCTCAGATCAAGGTTGCTGATTTAATTGAGCCACTGCTGGACCCAGAGCTGTGAGCAGAGAGAACACTATCGACAAACTATGAATGGTTCCAATATGGCCGATCAATGTGGCTTTGTGAGCAGCGCCCCGGAGACTTTGATTTTCCTCTCAAACAACAATCCCCGATCCCTGCTTTTCAAAGGCGAACTCCATGTTTGACGATTGTTGTTGTTGTTGCCGTTGTTGATGCTGTGGTTAACGGTGGTTCCTCCATGTTTGAGTGATGTTAACGTGGTCGATGAGTCTCCCACACTCGAGCCACCCCGGAGAATCTTCCCCTCGGTTGGCCTTCACCACGGCAACAACCAATAAAGCTCCACTCGATACAGCGATGACCAGTGGTAAACGCTCCCATTATCGGCTGTCTTCGAGTAGCATGAAGCCCATCTGAGGAGTGCCATGCGTGTGTTTGTTGGGATTCCAAATCCTTCTGTTTCATAGTTTGAGCGGTTGCCCTTCCTGCACAGACTTTAGCCTCACACGCTGGGCTACGACATGAGAAGAAGCCGCCCCTTCTCGCGGTGATCCATCGGAGCCGTGTCACAAAATGCGTTGGC
>NC_136938.1:7714326-7735060 GCF_949987615.1 Pollachius pollachius | reverse complement strand
AAGCTGATTTAACAACCAGCAACCCCCCTCTCATGCTGATGCCACTGTCACTCTGAATCCCAGCCAAGTGGGCCAGCCCCATACACTCACAGGGTGGTCACCGTGCCTTTGTTGATATCCCCCTCGCCACACACACACCCACACACACACCCACACACACACATACACACACACACACCCACACACACCCCACACCCACACCCACACACACACACACACACACACACACACACACACACACACACACACACACACACACCCACACACACACACACACACACACACACACAGACACACACACAAACAACAGTGACTCACAGTGTGTCATGCAGAACAACGTCACTATCTCAGAGTGTACATGGCCGGCTGGTTGGTGAGTGTACATGTGCGTGCGACACACAATGCAGGTGATTAAAGTGGAGAAATGTGAGTCAAACTTTGAATAACCCCCTTTCTTTCTTCTCTCTTTGTTCTATCCCCCCCCCCCCCCCCCCCTCTCCTTCTCGTCTCCACTTCCTGCTCACAGATAACCTGATGACTAATCGTGGATGACCTAAAAGGGGCTGACCACTGCACGAGGACGCCCAAAAAGCACAACAGCTAAAAATGACTACTTCACAGAGGAAACAAAAGATCAGATCTGCTGAAAATCCGCCCCTCCACCCCCTACCTCCAACCCTGCCCACACCCACCCAGAAGCCCTATGAAGCAACTCTGGAAGTCTCGCGCCGATCCACATGACCTTCCTGATATTTTACCTCCAGCTTTTTTGCTACAAAATGAAAAAGAAAACGAAGAAGAAAAAAACATGACAAAATAAAACTAAGACATACACCTCCGACTCCAAATGAAGAGTTTGTAGCAGAGGGGGTTGCTTTTCTCCTTTAGCGGGAAGACATTATTGCATGCTTCTGTAATTTGTTCATCAATCTACCCTTATTCCTGACGTAGAAAGCCTACCGAACTACAGCCCTCACACACACACACAAACACACACGTACACACACACACACACATACAGGCACGGACACACGCACACGCACACACACACAAACATTCGACACACATATATGCGTGCACAAACCCACAAACAAACGCTCATTTCATTTATTAAGTCAAGGAACCGCATTCTACTACTTCACTTTTGAGAACCATTGTAATTATCATTAACAATGGTTTCCTCGTTTTAGAGAACTATGTGGCGTACTCTTTGGAGCAGTTTGAAATTATACCTCCGTATTCTCTTTACACAAAGTCCTAGTCTTCCTTTTCAATAACCTCACTTAACTTGTAAATAGAGACGAGCATGGAACAAACAGTGTATATTTACCACTTCTTTCGTAGATCGCAAAAAAACTCATATTGTGAATATTTCCACAATTTATTATATACTTTTTCTCATAGGTAAACATAAATTGCATAATGTTTGGACATTCTTGGTCTGCGTTTGAATACTAACAATAATACTAGCATTACTAGTGATGATGGCATCACTTCCCTATTTATCATCAATCCTTCCATTGAAGCAACGGTTTGGCATGAGTCGAAACATATACCAATTATTATCATGAATATTATTATTATTATTTGCAATAATAATAATATTTATCAGAAAACACAATCATTTCTATCATTGCATGAATTATGCCCTCATTTTAGTGGGCGATAGCTATTTCTTTAGCTCCATCCGTTCTCTCATTGACCCTAATCTCTACCCCAAATGAAGGCTATAAGCATCACCTGAACTTCTCTCAGCCTAAGGTAGCTACCTCTTCCTTTAGTGTGTGAAAGGGGAGTCCTCACTAGGCTACATGTGGAGGGAGGGAACAAATAAGTATTGATATGATTTTGAGGTCGACCTGATTGTTCCCCCATATCTACCATGGACTGTGAAGTTAACCCAAACGCACTGGGATATTGTGATGCAAGCCAACAACGCTAACTTTTCCACCACTGAAAACCAAGTTCCCGTGCATGGGACAACAAGACAATGGATTCAATGCATCGTTCTGATCCCCCGTCCTGTGTCTTCTACCTCTTCGTTGTCCATGCTGTGCATCCTGGCCCCGGGGACTCTATTGTGACATGATGAGGAGGCCCTCTCACTGGCTCTACTGTAAGACTATCAGGCCCTCCTCAGCCTTGAGAGAGGAGCGTCACTCTGTCTTTGACGCCTTGAACAAGACACACGAAGATGACACACATGGCAATAAGGACAAAAACAAACAAGCAGTCTCACTCAAAAACATAACACACATACAAATGCAGAATGCACATACGGATACAAACACACACACACACACACACACACACACACACACACACACACACACACACACACACGTAGGGCGACTCAAACATGTAGGTACATGTAATATATGTACAGTGTATCCATTTTAGTCTGAGATCCATACTGTTCTCTGCATGTCGACATGTAGGTGAGTCAATCGATCATATACATGGTTAAGGGTAGGCCGGTAGTCACTGGGTTCACGCCCTGAGCCAATGGTATCCAATGGTATAGGTCTTGGTATGCGTTAACCCTCCTGCTTACTTTACCATCTATTACAATGCATTGCTATTTGAGGTCTGTGTCCTGCAGAAGAAACAATACTACTTTTACCTGATGTGTTTTTAGAGAATTTTCATTCCTTTCAATTATATTCATTTTTATCGTTACTTAATAATTGCATCTGCTTCAACCGAACTAGAATGGGTCCCGGTCTTCACCTCACCTTTGATGTCACACTGGACTGGACCATAATGTCGAGCAGGGGTGAGAGAGCACAGGGGTGGAGAGAGGAGAGGGGGGGAGAGAGGAGAGGGGGCAGAGAGGAGAGGGGCCGAGAGAGGAGAGCAGAGAGGGATGGAGGGCAAACTGGGGCGCTCCAATTAAGTGGCAGCAGACAAAGTGCCACGAGGCATCCAGCCAGCGACTGTCCATTCATCCCCCCCGTCCGTCAGAAGGATTTACAGCCCCCGCGTGAGTTATGAGAGCCAGACGTCACCGTGCACAAGTCTCAGTCAGGGGGCAGGAACGGCGCAGGGAAAAGGTATTAAAAGATGTAGAAGGAAAAAATAACAAATATAGAAAACGAGGGGGATTCTTCCTTGGATATCAGGTGTTTGGATCCAGAGCGCATAGGCACAACCTCTCCTTTAATATTGTTCCCCATTCTACCAGAGTTTCACCGCATCCCCCCCCCCCCCCCCCCCCCCCCCCCCCCATTTCAAACAGTTTGTCTGACCTCTGGTCCTCCGAGGTCGGTGTGACCTCCTGTCTGGGTGTTAATGAGTCCTAAGCTGGAGCAGATGTTCAGTCTTCCTGGTTAAATACCTTTTGGCCTTCTACCGATGATTCCTTTTTATCACCGCTCACTTGCAGCTGTTCGGCTCTGGGCTGGGATCTAAACACATAACCCGTGCAGGTCTCTGTAGTCCAGAGTTTTTTGCGGGTTGGATCAATCTCTTTGTTTGACTCGATTGACCATTTTCCATTTGACTCTCTTTATGTAATAATCTCATCTCTTGCAATTGCTTTGTAAGAAACAGTTTATAGGTCAAACCCCCAAAACAAAGAGAGCTAGTGCATACTTTCCAACCTTAGTTTTAATGCGCTCAGTCCATTTCTGGTCACCTGCAAACAAAAAAACTTGTAATGAAGAAGCAGAAGGTAGATGGTAAGCAGGGAGCCTGTCACTGTAACATTTAGCTAATGCTGATTGGTTGGTGTGGGGTGGAGGAAGAGGGCCGGGGGGATGAACATGTCAGTCGAAGAGAAGACACACTTTATAGTGTAAGCATAAACATTGCGCAGTCGACTGTTGATTTCCTCTGAGCTATGAGACTCCCTTACCGTGCACTGAGACAAAGCCCCTCTTGCCCCTCTTGGAAGAGTTTAGACGCAGTTCATGCAGGATTATTTTATGTTCCCCAAAGCCCTTCTTTAATAGACGCAGTGTATTGGTTTGTTTTGATGATCCGCAGAGGCAGGCAGCATGTGTGCTTTTATCAGGCATTGAACCTTCAACTCCCCCTGAATACCTCGGCACACACACACACACACACGCACACACACACACACACACACACACACACACACACACACACACACACACACACACACACACACACACACACACGCACACACACACACGCACACACACACACACACACACACACACACACACACACACACACACACACACACACACACACTAACACACGTGTCACGTGCAGGTTGTCGTGCTCACCAATGTGTTCTCTCATCTTTTTTGTCTCTTTGGCGCACGGCGCCACTCTCCGTACACTAATTCAAACAACAAGGCTTTATGTAAACAGATTGTCGACATAATGGGATTGTTCAGTGTGCAAACAATAAGCTGTTAGCATAATCACAGGTCAAAGATGGATTACTCACAGGGCCGGTCCGCAGGTATATTAACGTGATGGATATGTGGGGGGGGGGAGAGGAGAGCGGGGGGGGGGGAGGATGATATAGAGACGTTGACGTGGCGTCGATGTACCCTTTGGATAGATACCCCCCCCCCCCCAACCCATCCCACACACGCCCTCCTCCTCTGGCTCCTGTGTCCCCTCCCCAGGCCAGCTCAGACCCACCGATTCACCATGAGCTCCCTTCTGCTCCACCGTCTGAGCGTTCCCCCTCCCCGCCGGGAGTCCCCCCTGAATAACACATCTTACCCCAGGAGGGAGGGGGGGGGATTAAGTAGAGAGACGTCTCTGTTGACGTGTCTCCCGCCCATTCGTTTTATTTTACTTGAAGTCCGCTCGGCTGGCTTAGCTTAGTCACTTGATTAGCATCTCGCTCTTTTCCCTCGGCCGGTTAATGCGTCAACACGCCATGCCTGACTTCATACTTGGTGAGTGTCATCGCCCAGCTTGCGCGCGAGTGTGTGTGTGTGTGTGTGTGTGTGTGTGGGGGGGGGGGCTTATATATCAGTGCTCCACTGGAGCAGATGCACATCAGGGCCATGGTGACAGAGTACACACACAGAGGCAGAGGAACACTGAGGGATAACAACCTGAGAGATGATCCAGAGCAAAGGTGGGCTGTCTGGCCAAATAACAGTCAAGCCCTGGCGTTACATCACAGCCCCGAGGCTGGAGAACGCAGCCCAATCCCTCTGTGCCGAGAGCAATGTTAAGGGGGTGAGGGGGACCCCCTTAAAACAGGCATGGCCATACTAAGACACACAAGCTGTGTTCAGAGTTGAGCCAGGGCTTCTAGGAAAACACATTGTTATTTGTCAGACATTTTTCTTTCATAATTCGTCCTAATTCGGCTTTTAATCTGTCCTTTTGTTTCTTCTTACAGCCATACATATATACACACATGCACATACAAACATGCACAAAACTACAAAAGCATACACACACAACACCCCCCCCCCCACACACACACACACACACACACACACACACACACACACACACACAGAAGTCTGTGTCCTTGTGCTTGAGCATGGTTCCGTACGATGATTAACAATTATCTAAAGCCAGACAAGGTTAGGGGTTCGGGGAATGAGGTCAGAGGTAAAGGATTACAATGCCGTAGCCAGGTCAACTGCTCTTTAATCTAAAATCCCAGCATTACACTGTCTGCTGTCTCTTTCAAAACTCTTTCAAAGACGATATTATAATCAAATGAAAAAAGGAAACAATGCTGAAGATTCAGACTAGATAATGGAATGCTAATCCAACCATCTTCTAGTAGTATCGTAGCTAGGACAGGACGGGTTGTGCTGACAGCCTAATAGCATTAGCAACGGAAAAAGAGATTTACATTCACTACAGCGCATAAAGGACGGGAATGAAAAAAATACAAGCCCCCTGTAGGCACCATGGCCCTCCATGGAGGGGCTGAGTGGTTCCTCATCAAGCTCTTAACCCCTCGCCGAGACAAGATCGGCTCCCCAGAAGATTTAGGCAGGATGGAGAGAATCGGATTAGCTCCCAGACCCTAAGTGGGACTAACTCTTCAGAGACGACCACCTGATATTTGCATAGTTAGGGAAAAACCGTGCCAAATCTTTAGCATTTCATCCAGTAATGGAAAGTCTGCTCCTCTTAGTAAATGAGATGGACGAGTGAGGACTATCTGCCATATTCTTACACACGATACACTTAAAAGTATATGGGGGGGGGAAGTAATCTATCACTCACATCACATGCAACTACGCTTCCACTCAGGATAATATCTGTAACCGTGGTGTACAGATAGAGGTATGATAGAAAAGACTAGTTACATTTCTGTCAGGTCGTCAGTTGGCTTTGGGACTCGGACAACTTGCTTAAGGAGTGATTTGACCAAAACACGTGAAGAGAGACACAGGGAACAGGGAGGCAGACTGAGAGGGTGAAGGGAGAGAGCTGGGGAGAAGGGAGAGAGCGAGGGAGAAGGGAGAGAGCGAGGGGGAAGGGAGAGAGCGAGAGAGAAGGGAGAGAGCGAGGGAGAAGGGAGAGAGCGAGAGAGAAGGGAGAGAGCGAGGGGGAAGGGAGAGAGCGAGGGAGAAGGGAGAGAGCGAGAGAGAAGGGAGAGAGCGAGAGAGAAGGGAGAGAGCGAGGGGGAAGCGAGAGAGCGAGGGAGAAGGGAGAGAGCGAGGGGGAAGGGAGAGAGCGAGGGGGAAGGGAGAGAGCGAGGGAGAAGGGAGAGAGCGAGAGGGAAAGGAGAGAGCGAGGGGGAAGGGAGAGAGCGAGAGAGAAGGGAGAGAGCGAGGGGGAAGGGAGAGAGCGAGGGGGAAGGGAGAGAGCGAGAGAGAAGGGAGAGAGCGAGGGGGAAGGGAGAGAGCGAGAGAGAAGGGAGAGAGCGAGGGCCAGGGCTGGCGCCACATGAATGTTAGCTCAAGCTTTGGCACTGGATGATGTTCAACTCTTTAGTTGAAAGTCCTACATGATTATACAACTCTCATTGACACACTACATTTAGTTTGGCCATGCTCATTCCGTCCACCGCATGTGGAGGTCAGGGCGAGCAGACAGGCGAAGATTGACTCTCCTCACGCCCCCCTCCTGTCCACGGCCCCCCACCTGTCCATGGCCCAGCGCCAACAACCTCCAGGAGGTTAGGGCCACATCGTGTTACGCCCAACTGGGAACGCGGTCGTAATCCCTCAGTCTTACACTGAAGGGAAAAGTTGTTCAGAGTCCAGAATAAAGTCCCAGTGTACACCAACTCCCCCATCCACCCAAAACCTCCCTCCCCCCATCCCTTCTGGGCTCCCCCCGTGGATCAGAGAGAGAGCGTGGACAACAATAGGGGTGTGGGGGGGGGGGGGGGTGCGGCCATATGCTATCAAAGAGCTCTTCAAAGCTCTCGTCTGCTGCCATCTCAATTACATCATCACACATACCTGGCGAAGATGAAACAGGAGGAAAGGTACACACTTGCGCAATACAATATACCAAAAAAAAAACAAGCCTGAGCATTTCTCATGAAGTTATTTCGATGCCATTGCTCGCAATTTGTTTTTTCCCAGGCGGATTACTTCATGCATAAATGTCTCCGTGCCGATGCTATGAATCAAATCCTGATACAGTATTTACTTTCGGTTACCCCCCCCTCTCGTTTTCTTTTCTATGGCCCCTGGTGGACGATTAAAAATGTATGATTCCTGTCACAATAATCCCCGTCTCTGTTACAAGAGGTTAATTTGTGCTTCCCTCTCATTTCAATTGCACTGTAGTAAAACACCACTTATTTCCCACATGGGGTCCGGGATTGCAAAAAAAACAAAACAACGGCTTTGATTTGTGTAGAGGTGGGCGATGGGGTCGGTCCGGGGGCGTCGTCTGAGGGTCGTAAGCCCCCCCTGCGATGGCTGCTGCTGGGGGTCTTATTGCTGCAGTGATCACCCCCCCCCCCCGTCACATGGCCTAGGTGACCCCCGCCAGTCAGAGGCAAGCTTTATGGGATGGGATGGCACATTAACATGTTCTATCAGTCAAGCTTCTCTTTTATCTAAGACGCCTGCTTTTAAGTGTTTAAGAACCCCCTGCTGAGCACGGGGGTGCTGCAGACTGCTTATATTAGATGCTAGGTGCCGGTGTAATGATGGCGTGGTAAAGCGTTACGCTCTCCACCTTTTTATTGTCATTATCGCAGTTATATCGTCGCAATATCGCTCAAGCAAGTTAGTAGCCTGTGAACCTAGCCTCTCCTATTGGCCTGCCGGTGGCTGTCTTCCCTCCACACTTAACAGAAAACCTCCATGTGAGACACATGCACCAATACGCAGGTAGACATGGTGAGGATAACCGCATGACTATGGATTTATTGCTCGGTGTTTGCGATACACAAAGCAGCCTTCCATCTTTCGATGTTATTGGTTCCTGTTTGAAGCTTAGGCCTCCTCTTCCTTCTTCTTCTCCTTCTTCTTCTGGGTCCATATGAGAACCCCAGGCAAATAGCCCTGAGTGGCGTCAGCACTGAGTGCGTGCTTACAGCTTGATCACTGGTGAGAGGCCCTCTCAATATGTCCACCGTGATGGATGGTGATAGCCTTGTATCTTTGTACACATCAGGGGGCCCCCCTTGTGTTGTCACCGGACAGATCGACTGAGAGGATGGACAGACGTTAAAAAAAAAAAGAAAAAAGGAAAGAGATAGAGAGAGAGAGAGAGAGAGAGAGAGAGAGAGAGAGAGAGAGAGAGAGCGAGAGAGAGAGACAGAGAGAGAGAAAGAGAGAGAGAGAGAGAGAGAGAGAGAGAGAGAGAGAGAGAGAGAGAGAGAGAGAGAGAGAGAGAGAGAAATGTAGCCAGGGCCTAATGTCCTTCTCTGGTGCTGTGCGTGATCTTTCCTATTTGCTTTTCCCTTCACGGCACGGTTAACATCGTAAATTAACCTTTCCAAATCCCCCACCCCTGTGCTTATAGACTGGCGCACAACACAGACAAAGGAGGAAGGCAAAATAGAGCCCTGTTACACAACGCAATAGTAACGGTCAGAGACACACAAAGTGATGTATTGCAATATGATTTCATTTTTTTTTCTTTCGTGGTCGAGAATAAAACAAAACCACACTTTGTTTCTCCAAGCATTTGTTTTTTTTTTCACTCTCTATGTGCATGTCCTGTGTACTCTGCAACATCCGTATGCACCAGCCCCTTTCCGTCCGCATTGTAGAGATGTAAATGAAACACACACGGATGGAACGCCGTGCCGCAGAAATCCCCTGGTCCTTTCAACCCCGAGTCTGTAAATAGAATGTAAATACCAAACAGCTATGCATGCTGACATACTAGCAATTTGTTCAGGTACCCTTTTGTAATCCATTCACTCTCATATGGCATGTGATGAAAAACAAAAATCAAAACATGGGACAAGAAAAAAAAACAAAAAAGATATAAAAATGGATACCGTTTGTAAAGAACTCAAAAAACTGGAGAAAAATATATGTCTTTGTTGTTAATGTTTTCTTACTGATAACTAATGCATTGGCCTGCCATTTACTGCAGTGCTCTGCTCGTGTTACTTGTAACTTTGTTTTTCAGTTCATCCAGGTAGGCTTAAGGTTATATAGGTCTACAGATTCTAGAACAGTTTTGCAGAAATAGTTTGGCTGGGGTTTAAACGGGTGCGGGGAACAATGGCTCCTTCCTTATTCATTGTATTTACTATCTTTTTCACTGGCATCGCACGTCTAGTGATATCCTCTTTCCGGTGAATTGCATATTCTTAGTAACAACCTCAACCATTAAAAAAAACAAAAACACGGCAAACCTGCTTTGCGGCTATTAGAAATGCAAGGGAATCTAGAGCTGTACTTGCCGGTGATTCAATTTATATATAAAAAAAATAAAAATTCACCAGCTTAAGAGTGTGCATTTTAAATGGTACACGCGTTTCCAATGCAAGGGCATCAAAGTTATGCGTTTGAAACGACCAACTTTGAAATAAACTTTGAAATAAATGAATAGAAACCCGGCCGTTGTTTGTAATCAGACATGATGTTTTACAAGGGGAATGTGTTTCAATTGCATCTGATCTCTTGTCCAGTTTGGCTGTTGTAGAGATGCTGGTGGGAAAAGCAAAGCTTATTGATATGCCAAAATGGTCTTTGCCCCTCGCAAATCTTAATATCATTTTGTGAAAAGACAGGAGGGGAAAAGGTTTTGTTTTGTTTATTTTGTTTTTTAAGAGTGTTTATTTTCAACCATCTTAGTACATAAAAATCCCATGGCGCTCATGGTAGATGGAAGTGTCTAATTTTTAACCTGTGCTAAAGATATTTTAAATTTAATAAATAATCATTGTAACAAGAAATTCATGTTTTGGGTCTTTCTCTAAGAATTGATGTGTTAACGATGTATGAATGAAAGAAAGGTGCAATTAGAGGGTTGAAAGAGAGAAAGAAAGAAAGAAAGAAAGAAAGAAACAAACAAACAAAGAAACAAACAAACAAAGAAACAAAAAAACAAAGAAACAAAGAAAGAAACAAAGAAAAAGAAGAGTAAAGATGTCATGAAAGTGGATGAGCACACTCAAATCTCTCCCTATATCGTACCCAAAACATTCCAGGTATTTCCTATAAAGCAACCCACAGAAGACCTTTTCTATGGGTGAGTGCCAGCGCTATCAGCAGGCATTGGCTGGGAAACGTCTGACCTAGCGATATAAAGAAAAAAGTAGCCTGGTCCTGATTTTCGGGCATCGTGTGAAACACATCTTTGGTGGAAGCATCCGTCAGAGAAATGTGACGTTGAATCTTCTGAGGTAATCAATCGTGTTGTTACCCTCTACCCTGCAGCAACAGTGCTAATAGTTTCGTGAAGGTTATCAGACACACTCTTCATTAATTATAGGGCATTTTCCCAGGGTGAAGCAAAGGCCACTTGTTTGTGTTTCGTGTGATTTTACAAATCACTTCCGCCCGGACACTTTCAATTAGTTATTTCAGAATACCCCTAGGTGTAATCAATTGGCGATGCCGATAACGAAGCCACATCCATTCGCTGGCCAGCTGCAGCAGACATTTCTCTGAATGATTGAAGAACACTTTCGCTGCAGTCCGAACATGAGCTCTCGGTCGGGTGAGTATACCTCAAACAGAGGCCGAAAATTACTGAAGGAGACTCACAATTGTAGGCATGGATGTTCACCACTGTTCAAATAACATTTTACAGGGCATTTATTTCTCAGCAATTGCACTGTAGGCACCGTTTTGTCTTTAACTTTCTTGATTCTCGCACCTAATAAAGAATCAAAGTGAGAAAGAAGAAAAGGAAGAAAGGACAGAGGAAGTGTGAAAGAAAGAGCATTTTGTCTTTCTGTCATTTCTCATGGCTTGCCTCCCTTCCTGTAGGGTAGATAAACAGCAGTGCAAGTGACAGCCTCTCTTCGCTCACGAGGCCTGATTCTCTGGCCCTGACCTGATAATATCAAGTGTGTGTGTGTGTGTGTGTGTATGTGTGTGTGTGTGTGTGTGTGTGTGTGTGTGTGTGTGTGTGTGTGTGTGCGTGTGTGTGTTTGTGTATGTGTGTATGTGTGTGTGTGTCACCTGTCAAGTGGCTTCTGTCACACTTCAATGCAAACTCAACAGCGAGTCTTTTGTATTTCTTCATGCAGTGGTGCGCATGCTTGTATGTGTGTGTGTTTGTGTGTGTATGCGGTTAAGTGATTGTGTGTGTGTGTGTGTGTGTGTGTGTGTGTGTGTGTGTGTGTGTGTGTGTGTGTGTGTGTGTGTGTGCGTGTGTGTTCGCTAGTGTGCATGTGTGTGTGTGTGTTAGTTTGTTTTGTGCATGTGCGTGCGTGTGTGGGTGTGTGCACTAGTGTTTGTGTGTGTTGTGTTTGTGTGTGTGTGTGCGTTAGTGTGTATGTGTGTGTGTGTGTGTGTGTGTGTGTGTGTGTGTGTGTGTGTGTGTGTGTGTGTGTGTGTGTGTGTGTGTGTGTGTGTGTGTGTGTGTGCACTAGTGTGCATGTGTGTGTGTGTGTGGGGGCGGTTTGGGGATGGTGTTGTGGGTTTAAGAGTGCGTGTTGGCATGCAAGTGGAGGCCTCTCTAGGCATGAGTGGAGCAGAGAGCGCAGCGATGGGGGTGGGGTGCTTCTGAAGGTATGCCAGGAAACGGCTAGAAGAGGAGGAGGAGGAGGAGGAGGAGGAGGAGGAGGAGGTGGAGGATGAGGGAGGGCGGGAGGGAGGGAGGGAGGGAGGTGTAACGACCCAAATGAGAAGGACTTGTGCAAGCACTGTGAAAGTATCTCATTTTGTAGGCTCCGCTAGCCTCATTCTCATGTTCAGAATGGAAATGGTGATCCGGGAATGCAATTATTTTTACCTATAAAAGCCAACATATGCCAAGCTCATAAAAGTTCTTATTGGACAGTAATTTATTAAAGCAAGTCGTAGAAAATGGGGAAAGGTAGGGCTCACCGCGTGAATGTAAAGGTGGCATTCTGCTCCTCATTAATGCGTTAGGCATCGCCAGGATCCATACACACAGGCCATGAAAGAACAGGGAACAGATCCACTATAGAGGGAGACATGTTCTCTCTAAAGAACACTGGAACCCATGAAACATTCTGTAGAACGACATTAACTAGAGTTTAGCTCTCACTTGATCTTCATTTCCAAAACAAATTCACCATAGATCCGCTCCGGTGTATTGGAATGTTTTATTCAAACTATTTCAGAGATGAAAAAAAGAGTAATAATCAACGGCACAATGTGCATCACCAGCAGCACGTTGTACCAAACTCTGCATTCTAGAAACCCTTTGATGACGGAAGATGATTGATCTATTTGTGGTTTCCTTCCTTTTCATGGTTGACCTTCTGCCTCACTACTTCAGGGAAACTGCAGAAGTCTTCCCTCTCACTTGACTCTCTTACAAAGAGAAATGAGGTAAAGATTGATTAGAACGAATAAACATTTAGAAATCAGTACAACAGCAATGATATTGCCTTTTCCTTCTTTTGAAGATAAAAAAAAGACAAAACGGCGAGTTATAGACAAGTATTTCTGTTTTTACACCAAACTTCGGTGGCTACTGCGAGCAGAGGGACCTCACTGTAAGCGTGTGATGCCCACTCCCTGCCAGACACATCCTCTGCGATTACAGAGCCAAAAAACCAATCACTGATCTGAGACAGCCTGCGTTTTCCTTCCAAAGTAGATGTTTAATTCATATTTCCGAGCTCTAAACAAGCGATAATACACAAAAATCATTGTGATTCAGACAATATACTGAATAATGTGGATTAGCCAATGTGGAGCAGATTGCTGTGAGAAGCTTATCAGCATCTTCTCATTATCTAATACAGGAAGTGAAGGGAGAAGACGATTATGTACGTGGCCCCATTTTACGCACACGGAACAATGGCAGCTTGTCTACCTCCGTTCATCTGTTGCTCAGAAAGAGAGCCATGGGGATACGCCGCCATTGTCTGCGGTTATTGTAATGGTAAAACATGATTTTTTGTTCGACGTAATTTATCGTACAACGACCCTTCTTTGTCAGACAAAAGGCGATTTTTTTTTGTTTCTGTTATTGTCAGAAATTTCATTTCACAAATGAGTCAAAACAAAAAAAGCCGTGAAAGGAAAAAATGGGTATTGTGGTAGAGCACACGAGTGGTGTCTGAAGGTCTATTGTGAAGGTCTATTGTGTAATGTTGGGTGATACGCTGACATGACATAGTTTGTTTGTCACACTCACTACCAAGTCCAGACACAATATACAATGCCAACAGCATAGGCACAATGTTGGAATGGCTCGTTCGTTAATTAATATGTGCGTATAATAATAGTTGAAAGACAATGATTGTAATCCCACCCAATTCATCTCATTTGGACGTGCTACATTTATGCCATCTGTGGAAAAACCTTTTGATAACAAAAACCTCAACAAGTTTAGCAACTTCACCAACTTCCTTGATGCGTGCCTGTGTTTCCATCTCAATCATGTGGACATCAAAGACAAGCTTTGAAATGCCTGCAACAAAGTGTTTGAAACGTGTGAACATGTTTGTCGGTATCACAAAACACATTATGGTTTGATTGATTACATCTCGCTATACTTTCCCATAACCTCCATGTTTCTGTTCAATCACTTATTGACGTGCGTTTGGTCAAGGTTGTCCACGCACTGGTCAGTGTGTGGAACGTAGCGCTAGCCACTGAACCCCTCCGAAGAACATGATGAAATACATCTTTAATCCCCTGCTTTTTTCCCCGGAATCAATAGTGTATTGATCTCATAGTAATTATACAATCAACCCAGTATTTTTATCAAATTAAATTGATTTTCAGGATCTAATTTCCTCTCAAGTGTAGATAAACCTTGAACTGGACATCCTTTTCTGACATACAGCGAGCAGTTAGTCCATTTGTCAATGAAGTTCACTGTCTCTTTTTTTCCATGGATTCACGTATTATGAACCAAATTTAATTGACCAAATGAAGGAGGCAATTTCCTGCAATGATCTTCATTAGTCACAGGCATGCACACTTAACCATATGTGAGACACATACATACGCACACATCTTTCCTGCATCCCCAGACAGGCTTATAGAAATACACACATGCAGGTAGACATTTACTTACATGCACAGTTCACACATGCGTGTGCACACACACACACAATGACTCTCACATTGCCCTCGGACAAGTCTCATTATATTCAGGTGGGCAGATTAATTAAAACGATATTTAAATCCCCCAGGACTGTAATCTGCACCAGTGATGTGCGTGCGGTCTGCACACAGTCTACACGCACACACAGACACACACACACACACACACACACACATGACTCTCAACACAAACACACACAGACACACACACCTCACACACATATACACACACACAGACACACAAACACATACACACGCACACACACGTACACTCTCTCAACGTAAGCACACAACCACGCGCACACACACACACACACACACACACACACAAACATACAGACATACTCTCTTTCCACACATATAAATACATTCTCTCTCATTCCACCCCCCCCCCCACACACACACACACACACACACACACACAATGATTTATAACCTTGCGTGTCCCAAAGTCCAAATTCCCCTTGTGCTCATCCACAGACTGAAGTGCAGCTGTAATTGAGGAACCAGGGGGGGCACGCTTTATTGGCCTTCAGTAAATGTTGCAATAACGCTGCTGATTGCCTTACACTGTCTATTCTGAACGCAGCTCCGCGTTACACCAGGGATGAATCTGGACATTTGTGTTAACTGGTGCTTTGAGGAAAAAAGGGTTGGACACATCTTTTAGCCGCTCAACGGTTGATGTGGTTTGGAGTATATCGTTTAACCAATGCATTTTAATGGTATGTTTGAAAAACATACGTTTACAAGCGTTTTATATTTCACTTAGTTTCCGACTGCTGCCTATAAGAAAGGTTAAAGGAAGGCGCTGTCAGAGACTCTGCTTATGCGTGGCACTATTCAGCCGATTTCCCGACAACGGAACCTAGGTGTGATGTAGGTGGTAGCTCTCGTGTCCTATACTCTCCTCTTGTCCCACCAATCAGATTGAGATAAGAGCCAAACTGAAACCCGAGAGTCGGTTTGGTACGTGCCGGTGAGCGAGAGGAACTTATGACAGGAAGTGCGATAGACACAACCGTAATATTATTGCGCGATTCTTTCCATGTTTGTAACTGCAAAACAGTTTCGTCCAATGCATGCATCTCTATACGTCTGCTTCATTTCTTGCTATTCTACCGATAAAGATTGGTTGAGACGAAAAAGAGACAGAAGGGATAAAAGGGAAGGGAAAAAATGAATAGAAAGCCATCAAACACTGTGCTGGAAGGGTCTCTCTTGACCTTCACCTGTCGTAGAAGCGAATTGAGTTAGGAAATGGCGTGCCATTCATCTGGGCTGTACTTGGAGGATCATTTAGCTAATTTAATGATTAATACGTTTAACACCTCTTAATAATTTCATTTGGAGCCGTGATGGAAAACCCCCCCGAGCTGGTCTGAGCAGAGGAGAGGGAAAGGAAAGGGAGGAGAACGGGGGGGGGAGGAAAGGAGGAAATGAGAGGAGGGGCGTAGGAGAGGAGGAGACGGGGGAAAGGACAAGAAAGGAAGAGAGGATTTGAGGAGAAGGAATGGAAAGAAAAATGGAAAGAAATGGCAAAAAATTGTGAAAGGGAAAATTAACAGAAAATAAGTTAATAGAAACAAGGAGAGGATAGTGGAGGGGAGGGGATGAATGGATATAAAGCAAATGAAAAGGAGAGGAGAATAGAGAGGTGAACATAGAGATTCTCCCCGAGGACTACAGATCAGTCTATTACCACCGTGACCTTTTCCCTCCGCTGAATATGCCATTAGAAGGGGAAATCTGAAAGTAAAGCCTTGATTAACATAGTTATCCAACATGTTGAAGAAAAATGGAAAAAGCCAAAATATGTTCCTTCATTAGGAAAATGTTCTGCATTATTAATGTCAGAGGAAGCCAGGCTAAGTGGACTTGACAATGGTACAGATTCCCTGCTTAACTAAAGACGGTAATTGTAGAAAGTAAAAAAGCTAATGAGAAAAAATCCAGTCCTTTGGGACGGATAGATTTAATATAAAACCATGTGAACCATGTGCTACACTTACACTTGACTAGTGGGGTAAAAAAGACAGATCTCCTGATATTTCACTTTGTCCCAATGCCTTACAGCAATGCAATAAGATGGGGCCTTTATGTCGGAAAACCTCGGGATAATCGAAATCAATCTTGTATCACAGTTTTCATTGGTGTTTAACTTGTACATGTATTCGAAAGAACATGGAAGGAACAAGTCTCTTATGTTGCTTTTGCCTTAAAAATACTGATGATGTTAAATTAAACTGTACTTATGGAATGGATGATAGACTAGCGTAGAACAAATTCAAGAATTCTTGATGATACGAGTCAACATGAACGATGAAGCGTACACTAAACCAACGCACACAAACACCCATTGATATATGCATTAATGACGTGAAGATGCCCTGACTGCTCTGTTTCTAGCTACTTTCTTCATCAATCCAACGGTTTCTCTGCAGAGCCGGCCCTGCGGGCACCGGCCTCTACCTGCACTATTTCATCGGGCTTCAAAACACCGTGCCCATATTAAACCTTTCACCCTTTGTTTTTCGAATCACACCAAAGTATTCACTTACCGATTTTCTTTTTTTTTCATATGCAGCATGTGACAGAATCTCATTCACCAGAGGCACGGAATTCAGATTGGAAATAAATGGGGTTCTGGTCTCTCTCACCTCCTTCCAACCACATCTCCTCCCAAGCCCGCAAAAGTCTATTAGGTCTGGTTCATGTCAACCAACCAAGACGCCTGCCCGCCAGAAAACACCCGGATGACCTTGTCTCGTTCTCGCCAGATTCACAGGCTTCAGACCTCCCCCCCATACCTCCGCGCCTTAGTCCTGATGACCTATGGCTCACAAGGTCATGACAGGACCACCCACAATAGACTGCGCAACCTCTTTTGAAGAGGTTGAGACAAGGCTTCTGCTTGTGTTGGGCGCGGAACACAGAAGGACCTCCAGACAACCTTGCAGCCCCTCTCCCTCCAATCTGCAAGCAGCCCGCGATTCTTATCTGCCGTATGACAGCCAAAGGAACCCGCTCTAATTGCGTCAGCCACATATTGTCACGCGGGACAAAGAGTTGGTTTAGTTGACGAGTTTAGGGTGACTGGGTGAATCACAACATATAATCTGATGTTGGTTGTAGCTGTAGCTAAATAAGCCACCTGGCATTGGCTTGTGTGTGTGTGTGTGTGTGTGTGTGTGTGTGTGTGTGTGTGTGTGTGTGTGTGTGTGTGTGTGTGCGTGTGTGTGTGTGTGTGTGTGCATTTGTGTGTGTTATGGGGGGGGGGTCAAGAGTGTGAGGGTGCACATACCGATCTCTCCCCCGCATCTCAAACCTTTGAAAGAACGATTTTCCTACAGCTATAGCTACAGCTACTGTACCGACAGCGATATATTGTTTCACTTCTTATGACAAATGTACTTATTGTAACAAATGCACTTATTGTAAGTCGCTTTGGATAAAAGCGTCTGCTAAATGCCCTAAATGTAAATGTAAATGTAAAGCTATAAAGCACACTGGTTTCAGCGAATGAGTTGCACCCTGTGTCTCTAAATGCTCCCTCTCTGAAATAAACCCAACTGCATCATGGGAATTGTTTAGTGAAACCAAAAAGGGCGTGCTCCGGGATGTTCATGGAGGAAACACTTGTGATCTGCAGGCCGGGACCCGGCTGAAGCCTTTCTACATGCTTAGAAGGACATGAAATGCAAACCCGGGTGAAGGCAGACCTGTACAAACAGTTTAGGAAAATAAACACTGGAGCCCCTTTTGGTTTGGCAACTTACATAAAGAGAGAGACTGAGAGAGAGAGGAGAGAGAGGGAGAGAGAGAGAGAGAGAGAGAGAGAGAGAGAGAGAGAGAGAGAGAGAGAGAGAGAGAAAAAAAAAGAGAGAAAGAGACAGCGAAAGAGAGACAGAGACTGAGCGACAGACAGAGAGCTAGAGAGAGAGAGAGGAGAGAGAGAAGGAGAGAGAGAGAGAGACAGCGAAAGAGACAGAGACAGAGAGCTAGAGAGAGAGAGAGAGAGAAGGAGAGAGAGAGAGAGAGAGTTTGTACATTCTAACCCCTCTCTTTGATGCTGGTGAAGGTTGTGGCAAGGGGGATCAAACGTCATGCCCTTACCCCCCCTCCAAGCCCAGGTGCACCCCGTTGCACAACAGGGTGCACCTGGAGGGCGTGGTGGGGCCCGGCGTGTTGTACTTGGAGCAGACCACAGCTGTACTGTACCCTGGCGTTCAGCCTGCCTCCTCCACTCCTTCAGAGTGCGAGAGGCAGGACAGACAGAGAGAGTTATTCTTTAAGGACTGCCTAAACACACACTATTCACACACACACACACAAATATATGTATTTACACACACACAGGTTTCTCTCATACACACACACACACACACACACACACACACACACACACACACACATACGCACAAAGTAGATGATTAGTGGTAATTGCTTGGAAATCATTGGTTCCTTTCTTTAAGTCAGTCTCGTTGACATGAGGCTAAAGGGGTCAATAAGTATTCTTCATGTAGCACTTGTTATTCGAGCAGCTTCGTTTCCCATTTCTTTTTTTCTCCACGGGTGTTTATTGGCACTGTTTTCTGTTTTTTTTGCGGCAGAGGCGGGCTGGGGCTTTTCAAGCAAACTGTTTTTTTGTTTTAATTGCCTGCCTCCACCTGTAGCGAGAGAGGAGCGCACAAGGTTTGCCCCGCACGCTGATGAACACAGCGGGGCTTTGAGATGTCAGCCGCTCTCTTTAACAGGCCGGTGACAGCTTCCTGCCGTCAAAACTCCCGCCTTCCCCTTTCCAAACATAACCTCATTAAAATGGCCACCCTGGTCTGTGGGCGGGTCTCCCGGCCCTCCCCTCCAATTAAGGGCAGTCAGGGCTGTCGCCGTGACGACTCCCACTTTGAGTTAGAAAAACCCATGGTGCTCTTGGGGTTAGCGTCACGTGTCAAAACATAATTACGATCTCACCCAAAAACCCGCGTCCAAAGATGGAGAAGGAGGCAAGCGGATTGGCTGAGGTGGAGGCGGGGGGTGGGGAAAAGGAGGAAGCGGCGGAGAGAGAGAGAGAGAGAGAGAGAGAGAGAGGCCGAGAGAAACCGAGAGACACTGGGAGAATGCGAGGAAGAGCGAGAGGTAAGGCGGGGCCTTCGCAGGGTCGTGGAACGCGGGGTTTCGGGGGGCCGGACTGAGCGGGATAATGAGAACATCTGACCGTGGCGGGCGCGTTGTCCACCCTTCCACCCTGTGACGCGGCGCACCAGCGTGATGTTTATTCTGGGTACGTCTGGCCGGGGGCAAGGGCATGCTCTCCACGTGTCTGCTGGGCCTGGGCGCTGCCCCTCCTCCTCCAGCGGGGGGGCTCGGCGGGCAGGTGGGTGAGAAGTCACCGCCCGCACCGTGTTTGAGATTTCTAGGGATGACAAAGCCCGATCCGACCCATTCACCCCCCCCCCCTTCGCCCTAAAACAACAGACACACACGCACGCACACGCTTACGCACGCACGCACAGTCACGCACGCACAGTCACGCACGCACAGTCACGCACGCACAGTCACGCACACACATACACGCACACACATACACGCACACACACCCAAACATAAACACATATCCATGGGTACGTGCAGACCGTCAATCAACTGCCTGCTTAACCTCTTAACACATTTCCCGTGTGCTGAATGAGACTTTCACCTGATTTATCCATGAAGAGGGCAGGTCATGTGAAACATGTGTTCTTGGGGGGGGGGGGGGGGGGCTTGGTCAGATATAACTCTGACATATAAAGCCTGTCTGCAGCACACAGTGCCCTGGTAAACGCTGCACTGACCCAGACACAGAACCCTTGCATGAGGCCTCCAGGCTGCACGCTGGGCCGATTGTTGCGGGTGCCAATCATCACGGTTTGATCGATGACACGACGCAGTGTGGTAGCTGACACCTCTTCACGTTTCTCTGTGCAAAAAAAACGGAGTAATACTGAGTGAACGTGTTCAGCGATGAACTCATTATCTTACCGGACATTATTTCTCAACGAGGCAGGTGTTGATATTGAACTAGCTTGGGATCTATGCACGAACATATTGTTGATTTGTGTATTGTGTATTTGTGTTGACACCTTCCCAGCCCCCATTCTACT
>NC_136938.1:7696826-7701826 GCF_949987615.1 Pollachius pollachius | reverse complement strand
AGTTGCGGTACAACGACTAGCGCTCTCTCTCAAACCCTCCCTCCACCTTTTCAACAGGCGGCTTTGTTGACAAAGCGGAGGTAGAAGGCTTTTGGCTTTTTTAAAATTACGTATTGCTGCATTCCCCCATTTTAACAAGCTTTTTATGGAGCAGCTCCCTTAATGGCCTCTCACTTATAAAACAAAGCTGTAATGACATGCAAATGACTCACAGAGAAACACTGTAAAGTGGATGTGATGTATGGGCCGGCTGTGCCCTAAACACACACACACACACACACACACACACGCACACACACACACACACACACACACACGCAGATGCACACAGACTAACACGCACACACAGACACACACGCAGACACACAGACTCACACATAAACACACACAAACACAGTCACACACCAACACACATGCAGACACGCACACAAACTACAGGGATCCAGGCACTCACACCAATAACACACACAGACAAACACACATACTTAAATACCGTACATACATACACATACATACATACATACATACATACATACAGACAGACACACACACACATTTTTATTCTTTGGCTGCACACCTCTATACTGAACCATATGACCGAGTTACATTACCTCATGGGAGTTCATGTTATTCTGGGGAAACTTTCACTTCCTATTTTTGTCATAATTACATATATATATATATATATATATAATAAGAATAAAAATCTATTTGAAGAAACAACAGTGAGACAAAGTGTCAGTTTAGATTATAGGAAAGAAAGAGGCACACAGAAAATATGTGTAAAAGTCACACACACATTCACACACGCATAAGCACATACAAACACACACACGCATACACATGCACGCACGCATACACTCATGCACACGCACTCACACAGGCACACACACACACCTACACCCACACACACATAACGTAGAAGTTGGAAAGTATTAAAAATACAACAGGGCATGTTACCCACCCACAGGAGTTCGAAGGTCACCTAAAGTGGGGCGAATGCAAAGGGCTAAGGTAGATATAGAGCAGCAGAATGGATCATCACTTTACATTGAATTGTGGCACCCCTTACAGTTTAACAAACACGTTCTTCGACTCAAGATTAGCATTGTTCGGTGTCAGTGTGGCTAATTCCGTGCTACTATAGGTGAGAGGATCAGTTGATTGGGATTCTCCTCATGGCTTCATTGGGAACATGGGTGCCGGAAGGCTCCTTGATATTATAGCCCCTTTTTATACATGCAGCTCTACCCGTTAAAGCATTAAATTATTTACCCAGATGAGTGTGAAGACACCCAGGAGGTGTGATGCCAGAAGAGTTGATCTGCTTCAGCTGAGTCTAGTCCGAGACTAGTCAATTGATCTTCTTCCTGCAGGGCCTAGTCCGACTGGACTCAGACTAGTCTTACCAGACCCAGAACAGCCCAGTGATCTTCTGCAGGTGGTAGTCTTACCAGACCCAGTCCAACCCAAAGATCCTCCATCTGGTGGGGCTAGTCTGACTATACCCAGACAAGTCGTATTTGACCCAGGCTAGACCAACAATCTTCCTTCTGCAGGGGCTAGTCTTACTAGACCCAGAACAGGCCAATGCTCTTCTGCAGGTGCTAGTCTTACCAGACCCAGACTAGTCTTACTGGACCCAGAACTGCCCTGTGATCTTCCTTTACTCAATTTGACTGATGCCTTAGTGAACCCATCGGCTCACTGTATGTAACATGAGCTGTCGATTAATAATTTGGCCACCACAGTCACATCCGGCCCTTTCTGGATTTTAATTACATGTACGAGCACACAGCGATGTTCCTGCTCCGGTACCGGCACTGCAAAGGTGAAGGGAGCAATCCACCTGCTATTGAACTATGTGTGGAAGTGGATGATTACAATAAGGAGGGTTATCTAATGGGCCCAACCCCAACGTCCCATCTGGTCGTCTTGGTCTCGCACGCTGCACTTATAATGAGGAAAGGCCTGCAGGCTGAGCATCGTAACACCTTTCCTCGGGTTTTAAAGAAGCGTTCAAGGTGAGCGGAGATCCTCTTGACCCTGCATGAAACATCAGAGGTCCCACTCATTGGAAAGACTCTCAAGAGCCTCTCTCCTCTGCCACAGGCAAGCCGGTGTAATTATCTTATAAAAAGGTATGATGCCCTCCCCTTAATGTGGGAGAGTCAACCGTTCTCGTCAAGTCTCAGGATTATTTTTCGTTTACGAGTCACCCTACGCGTCGTTGGGTAAAGAATTAAGTAGAAGCTCAACCGTGACACATGAGTTGTCTCAAATATGACATTTTTCTATTGTCCACTGACCTTTGTTCAATTATTCATATTTTTGGCTGTATGTGATATAATCTTAATACGAATGTTCATGTTTTTATGGCATTTTGGCTCAAATTAGGGGAAACCAACTACAAGGAGTTAGTACTCGGTGGAAAGAGATAAAAGTTTTTTGAAAAAGGGAAAGACGCATAAAGACGGAGGTTTGTGTCGAGCAGCAGAAAAGGTCATGGTGCCTCGGCGCTACATTAAAACTCTAATAATAAACCCAAACTCTGTCTCTCTCTCTCTCTCTCTCTCTCTCTCTCTTCACTAAACCGCTCTCTCCAAGACCCTGTCCCTCTCAGCCAGGCCTTATCGCTCTCTCCCCTCTCGCTCTCTCCTCCCTATCACTCTATCACTCGCCATGTCCCTCTCACCTCCTCCTCCTGTTTCCTCTTTCCCCTTCACCGCCTCGGTTTTTGTTCTTCTTTTTTTTACGACTTCCTCTCTGGGATCACAGCGCCTCCAGCGCGCGCGCGCCCCAGCCTGCCACAGATCTTAAATCAGCGGTGTGAAAAATGACAGCAGACAGGAGGGGGGGAGAGAGTGTCCCGGTGTTCAGAGGACCGGCCCTCCTAGCTGCTCGGAGCAACCGTTTAAAGACCCACAAGAGAACTCTGAAAGCCGGGGGCCCAGTTGGAAAAATCCCCCTAGCGCTGGGAAGTCGGCGGCCGCCGCATTAGCAAGACGGCGGGGCGACATGTCATCACTGCCAAGCCCCGCTTGGAGATATTGGAAGGATCCAGTAGCATCAATTCTTCTCCAGAGTGATTTAACAGAAATGGATTTTCAAATAAAGACATACGTAATTATTTTCCTTTTTTGTTCGTCATCCGTTGCAATCGAGTTTGAATGCTTCGGGTGTTGTTTGATCGTATTGTTTTCGCTGAAGGCTGCTCCTGGCGTGAATGAGCTTGGCCAGATCCGCTGGCAGATGTGTGCTCCAGAGTTGTATGGGACTCTGGGGTGATTAATTTTTGAAGTGTGTTGTAAAGAGCTATGAGATCCATAAACAGGAGAGTGCACAACAGGCAATCCCTGGTTAGCGATGGGCACAACACAGATCACAAAGCACCGCGGTGCTGAGTGTTTAAGTCAATTAAAATGCCCGGGATGTGGGTTTCAATGCGGTCGGTTAAGGAAACGACATCCTAATCCTCTTTTAAAGTCCCCCAAAAACGGACGCAGTCTGCATGTAAGTAGGACATTTGTCCTCTTGTTCGTCTGCTAGTTTGTTTTTATTCTTGCGACGGGATCGGTAGCAAAACGGCAAACAGAAAAAAACACAAAGGATTATACGGCGGCATGTTCTGATGCAAGTTATGAGCAGATCATCGCCCCGGCCTCACCTCCATAAATCTCCTTTAAACTGCAAAGTGAAAGGTACCACCAGGGTCTCCTTTTAAAACAACACAGCACGTGTTTAAACAATGCCCCCGCTAATCTCAGGAAGACCCCCCCCCCCTCTCCCCTTCACCCAATAACCAGGAGAACGGGGGGGGCAGTGTTGTTTCATGAGTGTACCCCTGAGAGCAGAACAGAGGCCGGCAACAGTACCAGAGGTAGAGAGCAATGTGTGTGTGTGTGTGTGTGTGTGGGGGGGGGGGGGGGGGGGGTTGTTTATGGTATGTTCTGGGGCCTTTTCCCCCCTCTCTCTCTATCTTCCACTGTGAGAGTGTGCGTCCATCAGGCCTCATTACTCTAATGGTGGTGGCAGTGATTAAGGCTTCCTGGCTGGCGGACTCCCTTTGTTTCTTGGCGTGCGCTTCCCCTTGCTGTAGAGGCAGGTCTTCAGGATGCCTGCACGCTGCAGCCTTTTCCTACTGTTCTCTCCCTCTCCCTCTCTCTCTCTCCCTTTCCACATCTCCCTTTCCACATCTCTCTCTCTCTCTCTAATTCCCTCTCTCTCTCTCTCCCCCTCTCTCTCTCTCTCTATCTCTTTCTCTCTCTCTCTCTAATTCCCTCTCTCTCTCTCTCTCTCTCTCTCTCTCTCCTCTCTCTCTCTCTCTCTCTCTCTCTCTCTCTCTCTCTCTCTCTCTCTCCCCTAAGCCCCAACACCCCTCCCCCAGGCCCCAGGAGAGGCTGCAGTGGATGGCAGATCCCCTTTGGACCTGGGAGTTATCATGAGGGGTTGGGACAGGTTATCAACGAGGAGAGGAGGAAACCCAGGAATCGCTGGGGTCCTGCACACACATTGATAATATAGGCAGGGAGCCTAATTAGCTGCAACAATGCAGCGAATACACCTCCCCCCACACACACTCACACACACACACACACACACAAACACAGACACAATACTCTGCCTACCCCTGTTATCTATCTATCTCACTCTCTCTTCTTCGTCTCTTCTCTCTCTCCTGCTCTCGCTCAGACTTTCTCTCTCTCTCTCTCTCTCTCTCTCTCTCTCTCTCTCTCTCTCTCTAATCACCTTGCATTCTCATTATCTCTCTATCCGTCTTGCGCTATCACTCTCATCTTTCTCTGTCTCTATTCATCTCTCACTCTTATTCTTTCTCTATCCATCTCTCTCTCCCTCTCTCTCTCTCTCTCTCTCTTCATCTCTTACTCTCATTATCTCTCTATCCGTATCTCTCTCCCTCTGGTGTTTTTGTGTACAGCAGAGAGCATTTAACTGCTAATGTGAACGCATCATCAAGTGCGTGTGCACACTTCAACAGT
>NC_136938.1:7664412-7694412 GCF_949987615.1 Pollachius pollachius | reverse complement strand
ATTGAGTAAAATTTGATAGTTTCAAGCAATTTAATTAAATTAATTTCAATCCAATTAAGGATTTATGGTTGTATTTATATTTCTCCTATTTTAGTTTTTTTAATATTTTAAGCATCTGATAAGATTTTGCAGAGGGGACCATATCTTTGAATCTTAAAGCAGAAGGTGAGTAGTAAAATACACTAATTTCTCAACACTCCCAACCACAAACCACCCACTAACTCATTCCCTTCCAGCCCTTCCAGTGAATTAAAACGTGTATCTTTGAGTACAAAAGCAAAATATATGCATGAGAAGAAGAAAAAGGGTGAAGCCTAATTGTGGACATTATGTCTCCTCTGCCAAACATAAGTTTAACAAGAGCCAAGATCAATTCAGTTAAATGGCTGCTATAGGGTTTTGTAAGAGTGCAGGTAATGAAACAGCTGTACATCATAATAATTTGTTGTTCAGTCGATTTGTTTATGTGTTTGGATGTCAGCTATGACTTACGGCCGCTATCAATCTAAGTTTGCAGTGTCTTCTTCTCTTTACGGTTATGAATTTTAAATAGGTACGAAATCGTGAAATGTTTGACCTTTGTATGTTCGAAACCAATTATGAGTTTTAGTTGGATGAAAATATGACAACATGTAATCCCTCACTCCAAGTCGTAAAGTCCCGTCGCTCGTCTGGTAATATGTGAACAAAAGTGAAAATAAAGAAGAAGATATTAAATTGCTGAAGGACTTATACATTCATGTGTCAATACAGCTTCATGAATACACAAGCTACTCCCACATCACTAAGGGCAATGTCTAATGCAACTTTCAACTAAGTGAACCTTGAAGTGGAAGTCTCTTTTTTCTTGCATGTCTTCTTTGTGGGTCAACAGCGCTTGAGTCCCCCCCCCCACCAATCCTGGTCTGGCCACTCTCTGGGCTACAAAATAAAAGCTTGAATTGAGTAATCAGAGCGTTGGCAGACAGACAGAAGCTCTCTCTCTCTCTAGCGGAGCTGAACTGCTTTGAAAGCCCTATCTGCTGCCCCCTCCCCACTCCCCCCATCCTCTGCTCTGCTCTGGCAGCTTATCACCCAGATGGATTTCAGGAGCCTCGAACCGTGAAGAAAGTCCATCCACGTGTGAGAAAGCCCAGGCCTCGCTTGCTCTCAGACAAGGAGACCCCTAGCTTCTCAGAGAGAGAGAGAGAGAGAGAGAGAGAGAGAGAGACAAACCCCCCCATACACGTCACAATGAGAAAAACAACAAGCTGATCACGGCATCCGCTGCTGTTAGCATCGGACGCAGAGTCAGAGTCTGAGCCGGGGAGCGGAGGGCGGCTCCTTCCAGAACCTTCCAGGAGTTCCCAGGCCAGCCGAGCGGCTGGAGACGTTCGTCGAGGGATCGGTGCCAAGTTCACAATCGCGACGCGACGTGACTGATTCTACGTCAATAGTAGCGCAAAGACAAACACACACACACACACACACATATGCAAAGGTGTACCGACACATACTCGCACACATGAATCAAGAAGACACGCAGGAAAACAACATTGTGCACACAAGCATGCGTGCGCACAGACACACATAAACACACACCTACACACGCACACACACACACACCTACACACACACACACACAGATGCTTACACAAAAATAAAAAAGATAGCATTTAAGAAAATGCATTAAAACATTGTGCACAAAGACACACAGTACGAGCAGACAAACACACAGCACACACACACACACACTGTGCATGCACGGCCAACACCTGCCCTCTGAAGGTGCTTTCTGATTAATCCCAACATTAATTATTGACTCTGAGTTTAATTTAAAAGGCAGACACAGTAAGCCAAGGGACCCTGCTTTAAATAATGTATACAGCCCCATTCAGAGGTAATCATATTGTCATTGATTAATATACATCAGTGTGGTGGAGCATACCTGATGCGTGGTGCTGGTGGTGGTGGTGGGGGGGGGGCGTTCGATATGATAAAACTTGGCGCTGAGAAGCGGTGTCAGGCGGAGCTCCTCTCCAGGGTCCTGTCCTCCTTGTCTGATGTTTCAATCAGGCAGCTGAGACGCCATGGTGCATGAAGCGCGGGCACACACACACACGTACACACACAAGTGCATATTCACATGTATTCAAACGCACTTGCACGCACACAAGTACAAACGCATAGATGGATGCACACAAAAACCTATACACATAGGTACATATACATACAGACACATATACAAACACACACATATGCAAACATGCACACACACACACACACACACACAAACACACACATACACACTCATACAAACATTTACACACACTCACAGACATACACACACTATCAACTCAGTAGATAGCACGCAAGACCCCAGGAGAATGCCCCCAGCCGGAGGAGACATGGAGATGGAAGAGATGGTTTAAGAGAGTGGAAACGAGAGGGGAGACGGAGAAGAAGGAATAAACAAAGGGAGGATGACAGGGCAAACAGATAAAGATAAAGAAGTGAGGGCTTCAGGGAGGGAAACGTTCAATTGATTTGAAATGTTCAATTGGATCTCGATGCTTTGTTTTTCGGAAAATGTGTTCTCTGTCTCATGAATTTGATTGGTGAAGTGGAAAAGACGTTTTACCTCTCTCTGTTGTTTCGGGGGAAGGGATTCAGAATAAAATCATTTTGGCTTCTCCTGAAATAAAACAATGTTAGCACTATTATTCTCCAGCCTTGCATGCCTCCCAAAGCAGTTAGCGATCGAAAAGAAAATAGAAAGCAGTTTATACATAATATTATATTATGTATAAACTTAAGTAATGTATTTGGTCATGCTGGAGGCTGACATGTGATGACCATGAGATCCGTCGCTCATACGGGTGTGGGAGACAGTTTACTGTGTCTATTTGGTATTTTAGAGCAGCAAATGAGAAGAATTGTGAATAATCGACACATTATTTTAAGCTGATTACGCTGTGAAATGCATTCATTGTACACATGGGTATACCCATCTGAGCATTGCAGAGTACCACGTGCTGGCTCTGTACACACTGTTCCCACAATGCAACGCTCTGAACTGACCTGCTGTCCGACCAGTAACCAGCAATAGATTTCATCGCACACAGTCAACATTCATATTCATCATCCCATAGATAATAATTCATGACGTGTGTTATTTTCTGTTATTATCTGAGCCATTCAGGGAGCAAAGGGTCCAAAAGATAAACAAAAGCAAATGTAAACTCAACTTTCCGGACGGATAAGTGGCACACTTAAACCAATGCACACACACACACACACACACACACACAGACAAACACACACACACACACACACACACAGACACACACACACACACACAATTGCATATACACAAACATAAATCCTGACAGGCACAGACAAACACACAGACAAACACACACACACACACACACACTAACAGATAGGTGCATGTATGCACACAAGCGTGTACACCCACACACACAAACCTGCACAGATGGATGAATATGCAAGCACACACACAAACACCCTCACATACGCTCCTCTCCTGTCTGCCATCCTCTTCCCCTGGGTGAGTGCGGCGTGAGAGCTGGTCTTGTCAGCCCTCCTCCTCACACACCGCGGCACTCTGAGAGGTGTGTGTAGCAATTGGGCTGAACGGCGGCGGGTCTGTTGCTCTCTCCGCTCTCTCCGAGACCTGCTTGGCGGCTGGAAAACACCGTGTGACAGTACAGTACGGCCGGCCGCTGTGTAGCCGCTGAGGGCCTGACAGCCAGGGAAGAAACAAACCCGCCCCACATGCAGAATGTCACCACAAGGCAGCTGCTTAGAGACCGAGAGAGAGGAGAGTGAGAGGCTGAGAGAGAGAGAGAGAGAGAGAGAGAGAGGGAGAGGGAGAGGGAGAGGAAGAGAGAGAGAGAGAGAGAGAGAGAGAGAGAGAGAGAGAGAGAGAGAGAGAGAGAGAGAGCGAGAGAGAGAGAGAGACTTTGAAAGAGGGAGAGAGACAGAGATAGAGTAAGAGAGAGAGACAGCCAGAGACGTGGAGGCTGATGAGGGAGACATTATGCCATGGCCGAAAGAGAGGCAGCAGTCAGTTAAGTGTGGTTTTCTTGGTCTTTTTTCAACTTCCTTAACCACACCGATAACATGTGAGGCGCGCTGCAGGCAAATGGCAAGCGGACTCCATGGGCGGTTGGAAAGAGGCACTCTCTTATCTCAGACGTGTGGTGTTTCTCAAGCCCTGCATATGAGTGAATGCGTGTGTGTGTGTGTGTGCGTGTGTGTGTGTGCGTGTGTGGGAATGTGTGGGGGATCTACCTACACACACACACACAAACATTCACTCACACACACATACACTCATACACACATTGACACACATACACACAAACATCCCCAGAATGGAGACTCGGTGCGTATCTAATCAGACAATCTGCCCTAGGAGACATTGGCGTTGACTGTGGATGTGTCGAGATAATGACAACAACACGATCCATCATCGCATTCCTTATCAACTGCTTGGCCTCAGCCGACAAAAACAAAGGCCAAAAAACACGCTGAAAAAAGAGGATTCTAACCCCAAAAGCTTGATTTCTCAACAGAAAATACTTTCCTTTCCAAACACAGAGGCAAATGCACTTCATTAACCCTTCCTCTGCCAGAAAAACCTGGGCAGAGGTATCAGAGAGCACGCAGAATACCTCAATCTCATTCTCCACCTGTAACGTCCCTTCCTAATGTCCGTCCCTCGACAGACCACTGCACTTTCTTTATCATCCAAAGTAAGAGAAAAAAATTAGGAGATGAAATCACATCAGAGGAGGCACCGGCTACACATAAAGAGGTTCCCCCTTATCCAACAATGGAGCACCACCTCTGTCTCCCAGCTGAGCCGGCTGCCACAGCCCTCTTCTCCACCAATCACGTGGCCCCCAGCGGCCGCATGAATGACCAGAAGTGCAGCCGGCGTAATCTAATTGTCATTGTATTGCCTCGTGATGTAAAAGGTATCTATTTTCAGGATCATGAAAAGCGCTGGGAGTGTACAGATGAATAGGTCTCGGCTGGGTGTAGGTGAATTTAAATAGATTTAAAAGAGTTCAGGGGCATATTACCCTGCACTCTGGAGTAGGGGTATTATTGGGTCTTGATAAAAGGGAACCGTGTTAGAGGTAGTGCATCTGGGTAATCACAATTCATAGGGTTTCACGGCGGGCCCAGCCAATGTAATTGTAGAATGTGTTAAACTGGCCACAGAGTCCTATTGTAAAGTGAGATAGCCATCAATGTAAAACACATGTTTGCTAATACGTTGGCTACTGTGTCCGTTTTAGATCTCGCAGACACAATCCCTCCCCAAAATGGTGAATTGAGATGGAAGAAATGGTTTCAGATGATTAAATAAAGAGAGAGAAAGAGAGACGTATCATTTAATCTCAGGTGTGGCCTCAAGGCCTTTCTTCTCTCTTTGTCTCTCTCTGAGTCTGCATGTGTGTGTGTGTGTGTGTGTGTGTGTGTGTGTGTGTGTGTGTGTATATGCGTGTGTGTGTGTGTGTGGGGGGATGGAGGGCCATGCATGTTGTTGTGTGTGAGTGTGTGTTTTCATGTGTGTCTGTGTGTGCCTGCTCATGTGTATGCATGTATTTTCTTTGGTCTATGATTCAATAATATTCAGCAGTGTGCATTACCACTCAATTCACAATTAAACATGACAATAAGAACTTTCATTGTGGAAATTTAGTCGGACTGTGTTTTCTAACCGTCCATCTGCTCTCTTTTTTCTGGTAATGCTGTTCATCAATGCTAATAGATATCGTTTTAATCTGTAAAATACATTTGCATCCCATTGAGTGCAATAAAACGGGTTGCATGAAAATAATAAATAAATCCCAGACAGGTAACTGTGACTCAAAACATTGACGATATCATGCATTTGCCGCAGTCTCCTCCTCCATTAGACAATGGCACCTTTAGCTTATGGTCGGAGCTGCAGCAATGTCTATAGTGTAATGAAATTTATGAAGAGGAGCCACTTGGTATGCTAACTATGCGGCAGCATGTCCCCATGCTTACAGAAACCCACACACTTGCTTTTATAGATTGCATAATGGCTCGCATGAAAATGGTTTCACACTAACATAAATCAAATGTCAGAATACAACCGGAGCAAGACAACTCCCATGGTGCACACAAGGGAACACACGAAAACAAGCATGCATGCACGCACTCACTACACACACACACACACACACAGACATTCACACACATGTATAGCCATACATTTTAACAAATAAAATGGCAGATGCACATGCGGAAAGGAATCTGCCTTGCTTATGCAGATACATGTAATGCATAACAGCATACATAATAATTTATTAAGAAATGTTAAATATTCATCAATATTAAATGAATCATTTATAGCAGATATTTAAATGAAAGGGTGTCCTTGAAGTTAAGAGATGTGAGGATGAGGCGTCTTTAACAACCAGCCAATCCCCCGTGGACATTTTAACCCACAGACACACAACACTCGGACTGCCATTTTTCAACGACCATCCCCGCTTTGATGATGCCCCTTCGCCAAAGACTAGCAACACACAACACACAGATTAACAAATGTCACTATAATACCCATGAACGGCCTGCACCATAATTCATCCCATCACGTGGAATGAATAGCAGCAGGCACCACAGGGCTCAAAGGCAGTCGGGTAGAAAACAGGAAGGTGAAGTTTGATCCCACTCGCTCTATCGCTGCAGCACATCATCTGCTATTTACATGTCGTTAACACCGTAGTTCACGTTTGTTAGACATCTGCATCAAGGATGGCCTACAGGTAAGATTGCGGACCGCCGGGATTGAACCCGGAACGATCCTGATGGGAGTGGAACACCCTCATCTGTTTTCTTCTTTCTTTATCGTTACAAAAATATAACGACGCTCCATCTCTCTCCTCTGTCTCCGCGCACGCTACGGCAGCCCCTCAAGGTCACCTGCCCCATGCCGCGTCCTCCTCTTATACATTGTGCAAACACGGGACAAATCCCGGACTCTATGATCAAAGACACTTCCAGAGGGCCTTCCGAGAACCAGCAGGATGTGCTCGGGTTTTGATCAGCGGCGCAAACCTCAAGCCACGAGGTGAGCGGCTCGGAGGAGGCCAGTCCTCCGCACATCCCACCGCCGCCGGCCGGCCGTGCACCACGAGGCAGAAGGACGGGGCGCCTTGCCAGGGCGGACCGGCTGGAGGGCCGGCGTGGGACACGCTGTTCCGCCGCAGCCCCGTGCCAACCACACCTGTGCCCACACAGGCAGCGCGTTCTCCCGGGGCTCGGCAGAGGTCACCTGGGTACTCTGCCTCCGAACACCTGGCCTCCTCCTCTTCCTCCTCCTCCTCTTCTCCTTCTTCACCCTCTTACCCTTGTATAGGAGCACAGGCCCAGATGGGTGAGGCATGGGAGTGGGGGAGAGCGGGGGGGGGGAGGGGGGGGGGGGGGGGGGGGAGGAGGAGGAGAGAGGGGAGATGGGGGGGAGGTTGGCGGGCGCAGAACGGCGTAAGAAACATCCTTGAGACAGAGTCGGCGTCAGCAAAAAGGGATTTTCCACTTATTCTAATTCCTTCTGCACATACAGAAATAGTATTGCCTCTCATTCCGTGTGTCCGTCTCTTATCCATTCCCCTAATGCTGCTCGCAAGGCAGGGAGTCAGGTCTTTGCATTTAGCATGGGCAAGGTTCTGCTCGGGGTTAGAGAGAAGAAGAAGAAGAAGAAGAAGAAGAAGAAGAAGATGAAGAAAAAAAAGATGGCTTACAGGAGATTATACATCTATGCTAGCAAATAATCAGGAGCTAATTCATTGTGTGGCCCCCCTCCCATCACACCTAAGCCTGCTTATTAGAGGGCTTAGGGCTACATCTCCCTTTAATTTACACAGTGCCTGCAGGAGGACAAGCCCTTCCACTTCTACACCTAGTGTGCTGGCTCCTAAACGGAGGGGGTGAACCCATGCAGACGTCAGTGTGTTGCCCAGGTCTGTTCCTTTAAACTAACAATGTTCTCCCTGTTAAACTACCAAGAGGGGGTTCCAAAGTATTTTCTGCATACCAAACTGCAGACAGATGCTTACCTTCAGTATCATGGTCATGGATCATTGCAATCACGCGATGTTGTTTGATTAAAACACTGTAACAAAGGTGTAAATGCATCTCTACATGAAGATACTTGACCTTCATCAAGATGGTCACCTTCGTTACAGTAAGTGACCTTCAGGTAGCTTTGAGTGTAAATAAGGTACACATTCACATTTCCCAGCCTTCCTCATTTAACAACTGGTAGTTTGGTCTTGGTAAATCTTTAGATGAGTACATTTAATTGAAGGCTGAGACATTTCCTTGTTTTTTCATTTGTTTGTTCCTCTGCCCATGTCATTGTAGCCCTACCTGGCCTGCCCCTCAAGGATAGCCCCTTCTCCCTGGTGAAGACCTCCTCATGAATCACAGCTCATTTCCTGGGAAGAGGAATGCCGGGGAACACTAGGCCCAGCTCTAAAAGAGTATCACCCAGGGCTACTTCTGATTGAATGTTTTATCACAGACAGTCCTGAGTGGCGGTAAGGGGGAGGGAAGGGGGGGGGGGAAGAGGAAACTAATTCATTCATCCGGCTGAAGAAAAGAAAAAAGAAAGGAAAAAAAGGAAAAACGTATAACAGCCATGTAATTCCTCCGAGATTTTCCCTTCCCTTTTTCCGGGGCACTTTGATTTGTCATGTTATTCATGTCTTTTCATCCCCACTTTTCTTTTCTCCGTCGCTGCGTTCCCTACAGCACAGTGCGGTGGGGTATCGCGTGCAGTAACTCAGCTTAGTAATACCTCCCTCCTCCTTTTCGCTCACTCCCCCCTATTGAGTACCTGCCATCGCGGCACCAGGGCCACAGGAGTTCGTCACTTCACTCCAGTAAAAGGATACAATAAGTATGTGTCCGAGCGCAGCTTAAGAAGGGCACGGATATCCATCAGCCGCGGGTATGATGGATCACGCGGGTGTCCGGGATGAATAGACGTGCAACGCAAAAAACACACTGAGGCCAGCAGGGAGTGGAATATACATTACATCCATTTAATCATCTGTGCGTGTGAGTGGTGTGCAGGCATGCCGTTGGTCTTTCTTTCATTCTTTCTCTCTTGCTCTCCCTCTCTCGGCCCTGCTGTTTTTTTTCAGGCAGCTCCACACAGATTGATTACGTCGAGGGCAGGCAGCGTACGTACGGCGCAAAACACCTGCCAAGGAACGAGGCAGCGAGCCCTGCTTTCTCCCTCTCTCTCTCTCGGTAGACAAAGCGCATACAAGCAGATGGGGGGGGGAGGGGGGGGGAGATAGAAGAATGGGTGAGTGCATATGTTAAATAAAATGAAATGCTCTTAGCATGCTCTGCCTGCTCTTAGAAGGAGATCTACTTCAAATCACAATGGGTTGCGATGTTGTGCCTGCACACACACAGACACACACACACACGCATGAACTAAAAAAGAGACTGCAGGCAGGTATTGTGAAATAATTCAATAACCAAACCAAGGTTGTGTTATTCCAATGGGATTGAGAAACACACTGATGCTTTTGTTATTTCACCTCAGGTTCGGAGTGAAAGTGTGAAAGTTCAGCGGAGAATTGAGGTGAAAGGCGAGCTTGTATCAGGGTTTCCACAGCTGTGGTTCAAGGTATCCTGCAGCACTGTCTGCTAACAGGAAGACGGTCGTTAGGGAGGAACACCAAAAACATGGGAAAACCGACAGTGTCACATTTTTTCTCTTCTTCCCTCACAGCTCATTTTCATGGCGCGCACGTGGCTCTCGGAATGCCCAAGGTCTTATTTAACCTCCATGATATAATACCCAGCAGCCTTTACACCCACTCCAAACCGGCCCATTAAGGTCACTCTGGATAAATGTATTCATGAAATGTAATCGGTATGAATGAGAATAAAGATCCCCATTCATTCCTAATAAAAAAAAAATCCTCCTTAAGAGCTGTGGTTTTGAGATGACCATGGAAATCCCAGCAGAACAAGATGGTTGGAAGGAGGGGGTGCATATCTAAAGAACAATATGTATGGCAAGGAAAAGGCTGGCGTGGATAAAGCCAAAATTGTAAAAATATCTTGTTGTATTTATTGCTATGCACACAATCTGCATTGAAGTGCTTTTCTGAAAGGGCTCAGAGATAAAGGTGAGGACAGCAGATTAAGAAGAGAGCAAGACAATGAGGGAATAGAATCCACAAGCAAGCTGCTATGGACGACTTCAAAACACGCTCGCAATGAAAGCGTTGCAATGATGCTTTTATGTTTCTTTCATGAGAGGATGAAGACACTGAGAGAGAGAGAGAGAGAGAGAGAGAGAGAGAGAGAGAGAGAGAGGAGAGAGAGAGAGAGACTGAGTGTGAGAGAGAGAGTGTGAGAGAGACTTAGAGACAGAGAGAGAGATAGAGACAGAGACAGAGAGAGACTTAGAGAGAGGGAGAGAGAGAGAGACAGAGACAGAGACAGAGAGAGACTAAGAGAGAGAGCGAGAGAGAGCAAGAGATAGAGAGAGAGAGAGAGAGAGAGAGAGAGAGATAGATAGCTCTGTTGTTCCAATATACATGGAGAGGTTGAACTTTCCTTTCATCCAGATTCCACAACACTCCATCCTCATGAATACTGATAACAAGCGTATGGATTCAGTGTCACCGTTTATTTATTTATTTTGTCATAATGTTTAATGTTTCTTTAATCTAAGAGGCTACCTACTGCACTACAGCCTGTTTCACTTAACGGTGAAACGATGGGTTGAACATGAGGAATAGCTTCAGAAAAGCTCAACGGGACACACACAGAGAGACAGATGACCTCAATGCAAATAATAATGGAGTAAATATAGAGCGATGAAAAAATGTGTTGCATAGTTGCTTTGTTTGGTGTTCATCTTCAAAAACCACAGAAAGCAGTAGTCTCCTCTTTCCCACTTCCAGCCAAGTGTGCAGCGATGGTGTACATGAACATACGTACATACTTTACGTACATACAAAAATGTGTGTCTCTGTGACACTGCGGTGAGCAGGTGTGAGCGACACGGTCCGTCGTGGGGACGGCTGTCTCTCACCTGGCCGGCCTGAGCGCTGGGGATCACCTCTGCCCATACCGGGACGTCCCGGGGCAGGGCCGAGGGGAGAGGGGGGACGAGAGAGAGGGGGAGAGAGCGGAGCTGAAGGCAGAGCCGGATGAAAAACGAGGGTGTCACTGCATTGTTGCAAGGTTAGCACACCCGCTAATGGAGCTACGGCGCGTCCCTCTGCCCCCAGGATCGACCCCGCCAGCAGGGGCATGTACGAGCCCAAGATAAACTACTGTAGGGGGCAAAGCACTGCCCCGTAGCAACTCTGCTGCCCGCTAAGCACTTGGACACACACACACACACACACACACCCCCACACACACACACACATCTACGCACACATACATAGGGGTACTTATGCATACACTCGATGCCTCTATCTCTTTTATTCCTTTGCTGAAACACTCAAGCTTGTGCACACACACACACACACACACACACACACACACACACACACACACGCACACAGCATGAATGTGTGCGATGTAAACCCAATGCAAACCACGGCTAGAATCACCCCTCCTGATATTTATAGCTGAGGGTTTTATAGCTGATCAGATCAGAGACGCAAGACCTCTACTGTACTCCTACTGTATTGAGTTTTGACACAGCACTATTCACTGAGTGCTACTATGCTGTACGGCGTGAAGCTGACTTAACTCAAGTGATGTCGCTCTGGAACGGCGCTGGCTCACTGCGTTGTCTCCACACCGATGAAACACACCGCTTCGGCCTTCACCGTCCAATTGCCCAACTGTCAAACACATTTGGTCGCCTCAGTAAACTCACCAAGAGGATATCGAATATCCCGTTTTATTGATCCAAAAACCCATTTTTGGTCCAAGCCAAACTCAAAGCGTTTCTGAGCAAGCAAACCTTTCCGTTTAAGTGTTTAAAAAAAGGTGATTGAAAGAGCAGATTCAGGAGCGAGTGTGGAGGAAAACTCAACCCGGGTCCAGTTTCAGAACCGGTCGCCAGGTCCGGTTTCATCCATGTTTCCCTCTGCCAAAACGTAGACTTCCGTTAGCTCCTGTTATCTATTTATTATTCCACTATTTCATTATCATTTAGCAGACGCTCCTGTCTAAAGCGATTTACAGAGATTTTTCGTTGAATCCTCAATAATTAGCCTGTGGAGCTTTGGCGTTTTGCACAACGGCAGTAACGGACATTGGGGAAATAACCTTAACCCTTACCCTAACACGGACATAACCCTAACCCCAACCCTAACCCTAACCTTACTATTCGGTGATAGTAAGGTCAAACTAAACCAAAAACTATCCAACCCTTTTACTCAAGCAGAATTTTATTTTAGCTTTTTAACCAGCCGGTATTTCAGGGGTTTTCAAACAGCCGAAAGAATAATGAGTAAAAAATGAAAGAGTGACAGATATGGTGGCGGTGCTCCTGGAGTGATGAGGGCTCAGGGCTCATGGGTTGGAGGCAGAGGGTTCATTAGGAATGACGTACCCGGGAAGGTCTCTCTGCCTGGCGCGGGGGGACTGCGCAGTGACAAAGAAGGCTCTGTTTGCCAGAACGTCAGCCATATTAATGACCGGTTTATCGCTGTTTATCAGGGGAGGGCCGAGCAGGGGGATGGGGTAGGGGGGGGAAGTGTTTCCCAGCAGGGTTTTAAGGAGAGACTGACTTCCTGCCAAGCGAAGAAAGGAATGTCGAGGTCTTCCTGTTGGCTGGTCGTCTGTGCTCTTTTGATTGGTCAGGAGGGAATACATCTAGGTCAGTAAGGCATGTTTTGATTGGTTAGAAGACATGTGGTGAGGTCGCTTTAAGGTTGAGTATGGGTCAGTGAGTGTTTAGACTCAACCACTAAGAAGAGGAGGGCAGTTTATCTTTTGTTATTAAGATTTATATTACATCAAATGTTATTGGTTCAGTTCATCAATCATCACAAATACATAAGGGAAAGGAAGGCTTCATTCTTTATGAAGATAAAGAATGAAACTTGACTGTATAGTAATGGTCATTTCTTTCATTTGATTGCTTGTAACAACATTGTTTCTATTGGCACATGTGATACAGCCTTTATAGGACATCGAAAGGTGCCCCACCTCTCTCTCACTCGTGTTTCTGTCAGTCTAAGAAATGTGGGGGAAAATGCCTGAGGTTTTGTAAAGTTCCCACATTTGCTGTGACATCAGTGCTCCAGACCTCCATCATAATCTCAGCAGCTAAACCAACTTTAGCCTGGCCCATGTTTGGTTGTGGTGGTGGGAGAAGATATGTTTAAATGAGTGTGTGTTTGTCAAAGAAAGAATAACCGAGAGAAGGAATGAATGAAATGGAGAAAGAAAGACGTCATGAATCAATGTAATAATGGAAGAAAGAAAGAAGAAATGAAAATTATGAGAGAGAAATACAGAAAGGGAGAAGGATAAAAAGTAGGAGAGAACGCAAATACCATCTTATATATTGAGAGAGAGAGAGAGAGAGAGAGAGAGAGAGAGAGAGAGAGAGAGAGAGAGAGAGAGACGGTTTGGAGGCAGAGAGAAAGAGAGTAAATACATCACATTACTATAGATGACCCGCTTGTGTATGTGTATTATGGTCCTATAATGAGTCTAATTTTGGAGTATAATTGTGTATCCTGTAACTGCCTGAAGTGAATCAGGCTCCCGAAAGTGTACTAGACCGAGACTTGAGTAACAAAAAAAAAACAGCGGCGTGTCCAACAGCGCCCACCATAGAGCGTCGCCGGGGCTCACAAAGTCTGTGTTATTCAGGGCAGCAGACTGAAGACTGGCCCACGGGGAGAAAACCTCAAAGACTTTAACAACACCTCAAACCCTGGCTTTTATGACGCCTGCTTTCTTCCATTATTAAACTCAAACAGGAGGCCTCTGTGGGTGCCAGTGTGGGCACGCCTGCATTAAAGCGAAAATAAGCCCCTGCCCACACACACACACACACACATACACATACACACACTATCGCTCACATCATGGCACCAACACCCACAGGCATCATTGCCTGGAAATTTCCAGTACCAGTGTCCTAATCACCCAGTGTAACATGTTTCCATGTGTGGCTGCAATTAGAGAGAGAGCCCAAACATGGGGCCTCACCAGGAGCCATGCTAGATTGTGCGTGCAGAGACCGCAGCGTCTTTCCAGAAGCACCGCTATACCACACACACCGCTCTTCTGTCAGAAGCCAAAGAGCTTTACCAGATCCTCGTAGAACGCTGTGCTATCTGTTAACATGATAGCTGGCTGAACCGCTCTCTCCCTGCGGTCTGCTGGCCTATCAGGAGATGTTACTGTATAATATGAGAAGCAGAAGTAGGTATGTGTTGAGGGTATTAGACGCTAGTTGAAGTGTTAGCATCGGTATTTTACTTACTTCCACGTGAACAAATGAATATGATAGAATGAGTAGGTAAGTTTTGAAAGTGCTATTTGGAACACAAAAGATTGAGCAAAACAAATACATGTAGCTTAATCATTCTGGAATTATACAATTTAGCACTTTTTTTAAATCTAAATCTATCAATCAAAGACAAACGAATTGCTCAATCTAATTAACATAGTCTATTATTAGCATATTGTTGATGAATGTATTGACTTCTCTTATCGGACTATTAAACATATTCACATATCTAACACATCCAGCACAGCGTAGCTTCGCCAACGAGAACCTGTGGCATACTCTTTTCTGAATTGACGAGCGAAATGCCAAACCTAAAGTTAAACTGTTTGGTAGCAAAGCATGAACAAGAGAGTGGAAAAAAATGCAGTTATATTTAGTTTTTTGGTTTTTTTACTTGATAAAAAAACTGAAGAGCACATTTACCCAGCAACACTTTCTATATTTTATCTAGGTCCAGGTAAGCCGCTGTTATTCTGATAACCTTTGTCTATACATAGAAATACCTCTCTCTCTCTCCCCCACTGAATACCCCATGAGCAATGAACCATACCCAATACTGGAAATGGACAGCAATCTGTCATAACCAGTCCCTGGTCCCAGCGAGCACGTGACGGCCTTCTGAGAGTGCCCCCGCTCCTGGGAGGCTTCTCCGCTCATTTGTCACTCCGTCCCTTGCCACCCACCTCTCTGACCTTTGACCCCCATGCCTACAATGACCGAAGACCGTTTCATTACGATTAGAAGGATTTAAAATGCTGACATGTGAGTAAAAGTTTGGACAGAAATACAACGGTGTCACAACACGAACATTGTGTCGTTAAGTATACCAAGGGTCAGAGAGAGGGAGAAAGAGAGACAGAGAGCGAGAACGAGAGAGAGAGAGCGGGAGAGAGAGAGAGAGAGACAGAGAGAGAGAGACAGAGAGAGAGAGACAGAGACAGAGAGACAGAGAGGGAGGGACAGAGAGACACAGAGAGACAGGGGGAGAGAGGATAAAGAAGTGCGCTGAGCTAAGGCGGACGAGGGTTTGGTGGTGTTATGGTATTGGTGGCCAGGGTGCAGAGTGCTTTTGGGACAGGGGGGTTAATAGTCCAGAGGAGGCCACCCTGGCACCAGCATGTTATAATAATACACTTGGCAGCTAGAGTGGTGTCAACCCTTTAATTCCCCCAGGGAGAGAAGGACACAGCCTAATCTGTATTCAGTCCTGACATTGTCCACATCTGATATGGAACATTAGCCCCTAACTCTCTCTATAGACTAGTGTCCTTCAGTTTATATTACTTTATGTTAATAGAGAAAGAAAACTCTGCGTGCCGTCGTTTGTCATTGTTAGCGCGGGTGCTCCCGGAGCCTGCTTGAAATGCATGTGTTTACCAGCTAGAGGGGAAAGGTAAACTTGACCGTTCGGGGGAACCTCCTTGTTTCTCCATCTCTATCGATCCGGGCTGCATCCCCTCCCTCTGGCTGCTGGCCCTGGGGGCTGGACTGTGTTCAACCTCCCTGCTCTCCACTCCCCCCCACCACAACAGCTCCTGTTATGGCAACGTAAGCCTTCCTTAAATATCAACCCATCTGGACCTGTTTAGCATATGGCATAGAAAGTTGAATTGAATAAAAAGAGGATAAAATATTAATAATAAAAAAATTAAATACATAGATATTTTTATTTATATTTAGTCATTTAGCAGACGCTCTCCTCCAAAGACACTTCCAAGTGAGGCTGACAACAACCAAAAGCGTCCTATCAATATTGGAGCCACGACAAATTTAAGTGCTGCACTGACAACTTTCCAAAAAACTAGCTGCCAGATATTTATATAAATATCTACACACATTTATATATACACATACATACAACTACTGGTGTAAAAGATTTTTATTTTATTTTTCTACAAAGAAACAAAACCTCCAACAGAGAACCGCCCTGCTAATAATGCTATTCCCATTGGTTGCTCTGCGCGAGATGCGCCACAATTAGGCTCCAGAGCTGCTTAACATAACTAACATTGTCCCATTTCAATACAATAAAGAACGTGGAGCCGGCCGGGCCAATATTGTAATATTATCTAAATCCGATTCTTTTCTCTGAATTCTTTGGAATTAATTTGGCTAATTGTCTTCAGACCAATTAAGTGTCTATTCCCTGTTGCAGTCTGGTGAAACAGTACGGAGCTAATTGGATTAAATCTTTATCATTTCCTTGGAAACATAGAGAGAAAGGGGAATATCAAGTATTGCGTTTTAATTAAATCTCACTGGCTGTACTTTTTTTATAATAAATAAAACTAACGTATATTTCCATGTTCTTGCTGTTGGAAATGATGCTCAAAAATCAGGGCACTGGATTTGTTTCATATGAACCAAATCAAAAATGTTTGTTAAATAAAGCCATACTTTATGTATGTATGTACGTGTGTACGTATGAATGTATGTATGTATGTATGTACATGTGTATGTTTGTATGTATTTATGTATGTATGTATTTATTTATGTACGTATGATGTATGTATGTATGTATGTATGTATGTACGTACCTACAGTATGTATGTATGTATGTATGTCTGTATGTATGTTTGTATGTATGTATACATGCACATATATGTACGTACAGAATGAGTATGTTTGTATGCATTTATTTATGTTGATTTATTCATCTTTAATTGTATCAATACACCACAGAAGCAGTGAAAGATAAGGCCCCCGTGTTGCGTGTGCCATACAGTGAAACACATTTCTCCTCTGTCTCTCTCTCCTAAATTACAACAATAATGAACAGTATAACAGCTCGATTTCTCATTGACTCTCAAAGTCTGCTTATATTATGGCCATTTTAGTTGTGTGGGCTGGGGAAGGAAGAGGCATGCTTTCTCTTTTGCATGACCACACATGATGACAGGAGAACAAAAATCAAATCATGACTATGATCCAAGAACAAAACGTCACCACCACATTCACACGTTACAAATATTGAAATACCATCATTCTTATTATATATTCAACACTTAAATGAATTCAGCTCCTGTAGTGTCTCTATAAATGACAACAAGTTACTTTGAACTTTGTTTTTCTAATCTGCATCAACCACCAGCAACAGAAGGCCTTCCACTGCTATCAAAGCACTGTTTACACCATGCGCTGGTAATTTGTTTACTCAAACCGTCCGGAGAACCAAAGGCAATGACAAATCATTGCTGGAGGATAAACTACCATTCCGAATAAAAAGGCAAATCAGAAACAAAGACTCAACAAATTACTGGGATTCGTCTTAACATCTCCGACAAGCCGCCGTTTAAAGCTGAATCAAAGGGCTCTTAGCGCTAAGCAGCAACAGAGTGACGTGCAAAGGGGCTATTTAGAAGACGGAGGGGCATTAGTCTGATTCTACACAGTGAAAAATAATCCTCAAGTGTTTTCTTCCAAAAAAAAATCTCGATTCCTCCCAGCTTAACTGATTCAATCCGAATGTGTTTTGTTCGCCTTATTGAACATTCAACTCCGTTGAGGCTCGGCAGGTTTCGGCGCTTGGTGAATCTTTAACTATAATATGCAGTAGAGGGCCCTCCGTAGTGTCAATATGTAGTCAGTGCAACCACCCACTTAAACTCTGCACATTACAACCATGTGTGCAGTGGTCCCCGGGCCCCTCGGCTACTTTGCCTGTGATTGGACGCCGGCTTCGCTGCGTCTCTCTCCAGCTCCTGCTCTGCTTCTCCACGGTCTCCCGGGGACAGCATCTGGAAAAACAAACAGGATGCCCTGCAAGAGGAGCCTTCTCGCTGGGATGAAGTGCAGCCGGGAGGGAGTACGGCTCCCAGCTAACTGCCTGTTAGAGTGTGGGGTTGTTCTGGGAGTAGGGTAGACAGCAGGCCTCATGAAAATATAATGAACACGAGTTGGTGACCTGGCAGTCAAACAAGACAGAAAGACGTACGTTCACACATGCGAGCCGCGTGTCTAAGCACGTTCTGTTAGGAAATATAAGGTTACACCTTTGGAAACAAGAGGTTCAAGAGAAAGAGGGAGCAAAGGCATTAGTCTCTTTTCTGGAAGAGTTAGGGACCTGTCTGATGATGTCACTTTAGTGCGACATGAAACATCTAAAACGCGTTATTTCACGCCTGTCTGCACACGCGCCTGTCACCGCAGTAAAAGTCCCGTGCTGACATTCCAAATAGGATTTCCAGGATCCGCGTTTTCAGTTGGGAAAATGGTTTGTGTGTGTATATGTCGAAAACGACTGCAGGAAAATGAATGCCTGTCTCAGTGTGAAAATGACATTGTGCAGAGTGCAGAGCAGAGGGAAGGCGATCAATGTGGATCATAAACAAAATACAATAAAGTAATCCATTGCCATTAACAGCAAATGGACGTTGAATTGGAGGCCTTTTCAAATGAAGACACGCGTTGCCACTGTTTGCCAAGTAACGTGGATTAATGCATAGATATTGCAATACAAATGTGTGTGTGGAAATGCACTTAGGTAAATGCTTCCATTTGGCACCTTTATATATGAATACAACGGTTCTCAAATGTGTTGACAACAACTTTTTTATTGCAAGGAAATGGAGAAAATGCTTTTGATATTAAAAGCACAAAAGCACGAACACCCCCCCCCCCCCCGCCCCACACACACACACACACACACACACACACACACACACACACACACACACACACACACACACACACACACACACACACACACACACATACACACAGATCACTTACGTTCCCTAACACGCACCTGTGAAACCGGAGTGATGTTCTGTGACCATGCTAACATCTGGATATGTTGAGGAGATCAACTGCCTGGCTCTCCCTTTGTCATCTAAACTGTTAACAATTGAGCCATGCTGGGAAAAAAAGTCTTGTAGGATTCTCATGAAGCTACATCTTTTTCTTGGACTCTCATGAAGCTCCCCATCGCTGCTTCCTCCATAGAGTGCTGGCGTCTGGTAGTCATTTGCTATCGCTCTTGTTCTGGGGATCTGTATATTTAAACACATTTTTTATACCACAGCTTGCAAAACATTTAGCGATGGGATGAGTGTTCTTGCAAGTAGATGTCTTTGCTGTCCAGCACCCTAAAGATATTTGTAATTCCTTTTGGGCTCAATTAAAGTCCACTTTTGACCACATTTGTGTGTCTTCTTACAGAAAGGCCAATCTACAAAGCATGTCCACGCATTGTTAAGTTCAACAAAAAAACCACGGAGGCATTATATTCATTATAATACCATTGTATTAAAAGACTCTAAATCTCTGTTTCAACCACAGAGTAACCCACCGACGTCCAAAAGGAACAGATTCCCAGCGTTCAAAGTTCTGGGCTGCTCTGTCCTTGGGATGCCGCAGGCTCCTAGTGAATAATTCAACACAACAAGAGAGTTGAGGGTAATAGAGCCCAGGCCTAAAGTAACTCAATCAAAGCTCACTTTGGAGCCGCTCCCCACCCCTGGTCCACCCCTGGAGTAGTCACACTTGGGCCCAGCCGGCTTCTCTCTGAGGTCAAAGGCTGCTCGGTGACCACAGACCACATTTGATTGGTTGCAGTGTCGCAGTGGCTGCAGGGAGACCACAAGGTGGTCACCGGTGGAAGCTAAGGTGCAATCAACACGACACCGCCTTCAGAATCACGTGACACACGCAGACACGGCCCACCCACAATGACCGGACAGATAGAGCTTTGCTAAACTGCACACTTAGACATAGATTTTAGACGGAGTCATGTTATGTATTCACGTAGTTATGTTTTTTAATATGTCAATGCAAAAATAGAGTAATAAAAAGAGGATACAAAAAAGGATATGGCCTATTTCCATGCATTTTTTAATACACGTTATAGTATGGATTAAGGGAAATACATAAAAACTAAAGGACGAGAACAGAGGAAGGAGTCAGAAAGAGTGGGTGACTCAGAACGAAAGAAAGGAAGAAAGAGAAAGAAAGGATGAAAGACAGTGAAGGAGGGAAAGAGAGAGCCAGAGAGCGAGAGGGTATTCTTGGCTACTGCCGGAGAAGGACCACAATCAATTAGTCTAGCTATACAATAGAAGGAAATCTCATATTGGGGTCATGCATCCCTTATCGGAGAGTGAATTTTCACACGGCTGATAATGTTCTAATGAGAAATGGAGCTGAATGAATAATGGTGTTGAAGAGAGTGTGTTTCTTGCCCTGAGGCAGACCGTATCACAGATAGTTAACCCAACAAGTGAGCATCGCACACACATACACACAAACACACACACACACACACACACACACACACACACCCACATGCACACACACACACACACACACACACACACACACACACACACACACACACACACACACACACACACACACACACACACACACACACACACACACAAACACACACACAGGAGAGCACTTCTTCAAGTTACCCCCCACACACACAACAACCTCAGCCAGATAAAAGGTCCTTCTGGTGGAGTCATTCCCTTTACCCCAGCTGTAACACGCATACTCATCTTGTTAAAAAACAAGATACATCAAATGCATTCAGCACACAACAATGCATAAGGAACCCCCCACTCCACACACACATGCATACACACAATGCACATGCCCACCCACACACACGCAATCAAATAAAAAAAAACAGGCTCAGATGTTTGAAGAATTTCCTACCTGTCATTACGCCTGTGACTCATAAACCTTGTGGACCATGTGAATGACCATAGCGGGGATGAAAGCAACCACGCTAAGCTACTAATTACTGGGCATCTCAGGCCCTGTATTGTCTGCTGGATGGTGGTGCCTGGTACGGATTCGTAACCTTCCACACCCTCCTGTCCAGACAGGTGTTCGGTGGGTAAATTGGCACCGGTGGACACGCCACTCTAATTTCATTGACAGCTTTACAGCCTTTTATGTGTCCCAGCTGCCGTGTTTATGACTGGCTGACTATGCGTTCATGTTCAACAACATTAAACATGCATAAGCCAGGCACCGTGGCCCATCATACAAAACAATATGCACTCCAGAAACACAAGGATATACACAGCCAGGGCTCTCGGCATTGAAACCAAGCGTCTTTTAACTGTTTTTCCTTTCTTTGAGATGCGATTGGACATCGCAAAACAGCCGTACACAATCAATTCCTCTTGAATGATTTTGCATCTTTTGGTTTAGAAAGATACCTGCCTGCGAAAGGAGTGTCATCACACAGGATCCAGGAATGAAACTGAAGGAAATGTCTGCTCATATCAATTCCCCTCTGGTAACTGAACACTTGCAACGTCTCTAATTAGAAATGCCAAACAGGGATGAGGTCAGAAATTGACCCATACAGTGATTTGTCAAGCTATTATTCCAAATCTATTGTTTTCCATATCTTGCTTCATTCTTTATCCTCCATGTATATGCTGGTTCATGACTTGACGTATCCGAGACCCTAACTATATTCACACCCTCACCTCTGAGATCAGGACAGGTACTTGCGTAGTTGACCTCAACTAACTATAGGTATTTGGTATGCACACATTCCCACACCTAGGTTATTACCGTACTATCACAAAGACGCAGGTGCGGAAAGAAATCTAAATTAAGTTTCTTTTGGTAGCGTGAAGTTCACTTGTGTTCCCTTTCAATCTAATTGCAAACGCAATGTGTGACATAAGGATCATGTCAGCCCCCCCCCCCCCCCCCCAAAAATGAGGCTGTTCTAGCCGCAGTGGAGTGAGACTTTTACATATGGGTAAGTACCCTTGTCATCAACATAGACCATCTTCCCTCACTGCAGGCTATTAATTGAGTGGGAGGATGGCGAGAAGGACTGGGGAAAGAACCACCAGACACGTGGCTGAGAGAGATGGTTCTTGACATACACAGCAAAACAAGTGCGAAAGAAAACTGTTTTGTGCAACTGTTTCTTTTCACTAGTAGTCATTAAGGAGACACTTTCATCCCAAACAAGTCACAGTGAGTTCAGATCGCAGTACATAAACCTCAGGAGAAGGTATGGGTAAGGCCTCTGGCTCAAGGTCGCCTACAGGTATGAGGCTGAGGACATCGGGGGATCGAACCCAGTGGCTTTTCGGTACTGGCCTGGGAGTCAACCACGTTCGCCACTGCACTATCCTATTTTTAGTTTGACATTAATGCGCCCAGATTTGAGTCTGTGGAGTAGCCATCAGTTATAGGTAGCCATAACACAAGGTGTCAGGGCGTTTTATCCAGGGTAAATGTATTATTAGCACCACATCACACCATTGGCCCCACACAGAGGAATGTATTATTTTCATCTCTCTCTCTCTCTGGTGCGCTTTTGTTTCTGTTTCGTTGACGTCCATAATGTGGTTGTCTGGAGAGGAGCCAGCGTATAAACAGCTTGGTGTAGTAGCTGTGTAGCAGAGCCTGAACGGGGCACACATTGACTCCCAGCCCAAGTCCACATGGTTCTCATGCCAACGCTATTCTCCATTTAACACTGCAGCAATGCAACATCTGTGTGCTGCGTGCTAATCCACCGTGATGGTAACGTTAATCTTGTTTTGGTGAAAAAATAATAAAGTAGCCGTTATGTAAACCAGCATGATTATGATGTGGGTAAGTGCGTTAACGACAGTGTTTGAGACTTATTCCACGGTAGATTGGTGTTGATCGGAAAAACATGGAAGGGAAAAATCGGAGGCATGGGTGTATGGTATATACTGTTACGTAAACTCTTGTTTATGCTACACTCGCGCCTCAGATCTTTGAGTGCAAATACACACATCCTCACACATACTCACCATTAAGACACTTAAAGGGGCAGTATATGGTCAAAACAGAACTCGATTAGAAAGGCTAACAAGATATTTTATTTAATTACTGAGAAGAGTTGTATGGAAAAACACAGGTTACAGAAAGCGTAACCCGCACGTCTGGATTATATTCAAACTGAGTTTCATATTCACTCTTTTCGCTGACGATGCCCCGCTGTCTACGCCTCTTCTTTACTGTGAGCATGGCCACAGCCCATTGCTAAATGACAATCAATAACTCTTTCCTAACAGGTTTTTGATTACTCAGTTCTTCGCAGGGCCAACATTCTGTACTTGAGCAATTTAAAATGTAGTTTAATAGAAAACTGAATGATGAAAACTGAATGACGGATACATGAAAAAAAAGAGTTGCAGTGATTTTTGAAAACTTCTTAACTGCATTCTAGTTATTATGAAAAATAATAAAGCCACACACAATGATTCCGTTCCTGACATTATATTTCAAATGAAATATTCAATGCCATTAGTAATATGGGATATGTGAAGTGTAACTTATTTTTTACATAAATAAATTGGAAATGTTATTTCTACCAAAGAAGCTAAACAGCGGCAAACATATGTGTGTCAAGTAATACGCCGGAATATGTTGCACCCTAATAAGCACATCAGAGTTAATGGCGGCAGTCACAAGACATTTTATGATTACATCTCATCTGCCTCTAATCACAGCAGCTACGGAATTCATAACTCATTACTGCACCGTAACAGCTGCTCTGCTACAGAGGTTGAAGTAGTAAATCCAACCAAATAGTAAATGTTTTCCCCCCCTCCTTTCCTTCATAGACACACACACACGCCTTTGGTGTGAACGCGAGCGACGGCACCATCACACACACTCCGTCGCTGCACCGGAACTGGAGTACCGGTGGACAGGGTTTGATGATCTCACCAGAGTGTTTTGATGATCTCACCAACACACCACATCAAGAGACACGCGCAGGAGAGACAACAGCAGGACGAGGAGTTGGGGGGGGGGGGAGACGGAAGAAAGGGCCCCTCGGAGAGAGGCTAGACGAGAGGGAGGCGAAGTAGGGGGGAGGAGGGATGTTTAAGCTGATTTATCTTGGACGGTAATGAACTGGGCATCAGCCCTTCCCTGCCTGTTTAATATGCAAATATGCAGAGCATCCCGCCGCAGACAGCTCGCCATTAATAAAAGTGTTGCTCGGAGCGCACGCGGCCATAGCTCATGTGTGTGAAAATACCGTGCTGATGGCTTAACACACAGTCATCTTTTAGAGAGCAGAACGCAGGGCCCAGAGCAGGGCTCGACGCTGAGGGAATGTCTCCTTTCCTATGGCTCCTACCTCCTGTCTACCTGGATCCTCGTGTCCTCCTGCGGGGAAGGTAATTGGATTGAATGCAGAATCGGCTGCTTCTTTTTTTTTTCGTCTCCGTACACGAAGCAGGAGATATGAAGAGATGTTATTCCGTACGTTTATTGCACGATGAGTTGGAGAATCATTTAATTGTCTGCCAAGACGGTGCCAGACCATATGGTGCTGAGACATTTAACCCTCACTCATTTACCGAAACCATTTACTTTACACATAAATCATCAATGTCTTTATTATATGAGCCAAAACTTTACACACCTCAACCAATCCATTAACGTTATACTCTCCCTGTTAAGAATATCATCGAGATATAGTTAGGCATCTAATCCATTAAAGTTATATTCTGCCTGTATGCTATAATTATAATCTCTGGATCTAATCCAATAACGCTAGACTCTTCCTGTATAGTAAAATAAAATCATCCATATATAATCAGATATCCAAAAAAAGCATGGCTATGCAACAACTATAACCTAGCTATCTGAAAGTCCCATCATAGTGAGGTGTTGACCAGTTAACTTATACTAACAAAGCTCTCTCTCTCTCTCTCTCTCTCTCTCTCTCTCTCTCTCTCTCTCTCTCTCTCTCTCTCTCTCTCTCTCTCTCTCCTCTCTCTCGCCCTCTTAAACACTCTGCAGAGACCCGAATCAAACACAGAAGAACGCAGTAGAAGATCAGACCTCAATCTCAGTGCCGACACCACATCCACGCTCTCCCAACAAACACCCAACAAGGCAAAAAAAAAAGGAAAAGAAAAACGGTGGAAAAAAAGAGGGAAGACCTGGTGTAGGCTGGCCCCTGGGGGCCCCAGTAATACCCACACGGAGCCCATGTATTTTACATGGACAATTCTCAGAGGGAACCCAGGACAAGGATCTTACACAATTTAAATACAGGATTTGGGACATCAAAGCCTGGCTGATATTGGAATAACAGAAATAATTAGGGATGTGGAAGTAGGCAGGAATAGCCACATTTCCATAAGATAATAATTAGTCCCAGGGATAGCTGGTTCAGGAGGAAGGCTGTTTGTAGAGGCTTTTGTCTTACCGTTGATCATTCACAGAGCAGCACCTAATAATGTTATGGAGTGACGCATCAATGAGCTACAAAATATTATTGATATGACTTGAAGTCAGTATGAAAGATGTCCACCGTTCTGTTGAAAATATGGCCTGTTAAATATACAAATCTCTTCACCATTAACTTATATCCATTTGGAGTCAGTATGTTATAATTTTGGTCACGGTGTTTGGGCAAAGACTTGACCGGACTGCCCATGTAACCTCCTTCCTCGGGCGTTCGTGTTTATGCGACTGAATAAAGGGTATTAATAAGCGTCATCGATAAATTCTACCAGAAAGATTTCATTCATGTTTGTCGATGCAGCGCTTTGTCCTCGGACCAAAATCACTGCTCCTTTTCTTTGTGTTTCCTGCTTGTGAGTAAGCACAAGGAGGGAGGCTTTCCATTCTCTCTTCCTGAGAGCACTGTTAAAACGGAGAGTGAGTGATAGAGAGAGAGAGAGAGAGGTGAGAATGAGAGAGAAGGAGAAAGAGAGAGAGAAGTAGAGAGAGGGGGAGAGAGAAAGGGAGAGAGAGAGAGAGCGAGAAAGAGAGAGAGAGAGAGAGAGAGAGAGAGAGCGAGAGAGAGAGAGAGACAGAGAGAGAGAGAGAGAAAGAGAGAGAGAGACTCTGTCTCCTTATCTAATAACCATGCCACAAGGTTGCCAGCGCAGGAGAAACCCTGGCAATGAGCGGCGCCGGCGTCACACTGCTTTAGAAGACAGGCTTGGCCCAGTAAGTGAAATCCACACTCTTGGAAGAGTGATGCTGCGAGCTCCAGATCCACTTTTACCTTCTTTTTACGATGCATGTCGGCAGCACCCCATCGCATCTGGCATGCCAAATGGTTCTCTGGGCTTCTTTTGCATTAAACCCCTTCTGTAAGCAGAGTTTTTAAACAGAAAACCATAATACACATACACAGGCGGTCATCTATAGTAATGTGATTTATTTACTCTCTTTCTCTCTGCCTTCAAACAGTCTGTCTCTCTCTCTCTCTCTCTCTCGCTCTCTCTCTCTCTCTCTCTCTCTCTCTCTCTCTCTCTCTCTCTCTCTCTCTCTCTCTCTCTCTCGGTCTTTCTCTCTTCATATACTGTATATACATGTGTATATATATATACACATGTATATATTAATACACACCATGGGAGTACTGTTGTCTTATGGGGATTCGGGACCGGAAGCAAAATGAAAAACGTCCCATCAATTGCAATTAAACCACCGCCTAGTGTCTGTGTCTGCTGAGGGACACGCCGTGCGTGTCACTCATCGCCCAGTGGTGATGGATGGCAGTGGACGTAACGTGACCCCGCCCGCTGCTCCACCAACCAGACGCCTCCGCGTGACCCACCTGGTCGCCCCGGCGACCTTGTTTGAGCCGAGGGAGCACCGTTGACTCAGTGTTTGGAGGTTAAGCCTCTCCTTACAGGCTTCGCTGACGGACATGTTGGGCCGTAGCGAGGGAGGACAGAGGGGGGAGGGGTGTGGGGGATCGGGGGGGTAGAATGATGGAGAGGAAGGCACAGGCAGGAACACCCAGATCTTATTCACCCCTCGGAACGAGAAACCCAAGATAAACTGTGTGTTTAATTAAAATTAGTCACAGCTTTGAAATCACACACGCACACGGTCTGATTGAATTCGGCCGAGGAAATGGAAGACGCTATTTCTGTACTTCCCGGGTCCATTAAAAACGTACGGCCTCCCTTCCATTTGAACTGCGATATTTGTGTCAGTAATCGCTGGAAAATAAAAAAAAAAAACACGTATGGCTTGGCTGACAAGTCTGACTGTCGGCCCTTTACCGCCGCCCGCTGCCAGGGATCAGCCCCTCCATTGGCTACAGGAAACGGATTGTCCGCTTCCACAACAGGCTCAGCAGCCTGTAGGGCAGTGGCCCCTGCTGTCAAGCTGTTAATGCACACTTATCTCGTGAACCCATCGTTATCCTGGGTTCGATCTGAAACTGCACCTTTTTCGTGAGGAGGACCCCTGCCAACACAACGTTTGCGTTGGATACAGGTATGTGTGTGTGTGTGTGTGTGTGTGTGTGTGTGTGTGTGTGTGTGTGTGTGTTCGTGCGTGGTCACTGAGCCAAAACCTCCTGGAACAATGACATATTTCAGTTCTCTTCTGGTTGGCACGAGGCCAGTTGCCTTTATGAGCAATAGAAGCACAAAGAAGAGATAACAGGGGGCGGAATAGTTTAGTGAGAAGCCCGTAGATCTTTGGAACGCATCCCAAAAAGGAACGTGACCCAGGTTGACTGATGTCAGCTGAGAAACGAAACGGATGCCATGTATTGTGGAGGCAGCGTCTGCATATTTCCCACCCAACCAGCCACCCATTCATTCATGTATTCCCAGCCACCATGGGTCATGTCACTGCACACCTGTTCGCTCAGCTCCCGGCTCAGGGCCCACAGATCCCCAGAAGCCCTGCGTTCATTCTCTCGCTCATTGTCGAACTGAGGAGCACGCCAAGTCCCGGCACACAACAAAAAACGCTGACTCTGCCTCATCTTTGTTTCCCGGTGTGCAGGCTGCATGTGACATAACGTCACCCCCACCACCGACCGGTGGCTGGTTAGGATCTGGTGTGGGGGTGGGGAGGGGAGGGGGGCTTTGTGTATCCAGAGCCCCCCCCCCCCCCCCCCATGCACGTGTATCAGGGATCACCCCAGCCAGGTCACGCCTATTGTCCCGGCTGTGTGGACACGACTACGGCATTCTCTCCCCATGATGTAGTGGTGCGGAACACACGTCCGACTGGCCCCTGGTCATCGGGCCCGAAAGGACCAGAGGTGAGGGAGTGTGAAAGGACGAGGTTTAGGATCCCAGATAGACATCGGTGCACAACCAGGGTTTGGAACACATTGTGGCTCCTGTCTGTCTACCATCCAAAAAGATGGTGACGCATGAATGCATTCAATGGGATTTACCTGTTTATATTTGACCATGTCTCATGGATGCAAATTAGCTAGGGGCTGTCTGAGACACCATAGTGGTGATGATCACACAGATGTACATATAGGCTAGCACTTAGAAGGGTGCAAAAACCTGCACCCTTTTGTATCAGGGTTTGCTGTCGGTGGCTGGAGGAGAAGAGTCTAATGGGGGAAGGAAATGGTGGTCGAGAGAGAGGGAGAGAGAGAGATTGAGGGAGGCTGTTTGGAGTCAGAGAGAAAAAGAGAGAGAGCGCGAGAGAGAGAGAGAGACTTCTCGCCACCAACCACAGCACTCCGTCCAAATTCAAACCCGCGAAAAAATGTGTTTAATACATAAATGTGTGCTTAGGCTCTGCCAGACCTGGGACGATGGCATGAAATTCTGGTAATCCCAGGGTTTACCACTGAATATTATGACTTTTATGATATCATTTTACATCACCGAAATTTTGCCAATGAAGTCCGGCGACTCCCCCCCCCCCCCCCCCCCCCCGGCTCTCTCATCCCGACCGTCCCGGTCCCCTCGTCTGAATCACCGCTCTGCGCTGCCTTCCATATAAAAACCCGGGAGACATTAATCCCCCTTATTAGATCTTTGTGAATCGCGTGGAGCCCGGCTCGTGACGCAGAGCAGGGGAGACCACAGACGGAGAGCACCCTATTAGTGGTCTCCGGGAATGTCGTAAGTGGGGACCGTAGCGTCTGGCACGGGCACCCCACCCACCCACCCACCCACCCCGACACCGAACCCCCACCTACCCCCTCTGATCCAACCCTTCACCCTCCTGGTAAAACAGCACCTATCAGCCACCACCCAGCCCCATGCCATACGACTGCACCAGACCAGAGACACACGTAGAAGAACCGACCGGATCACATCCCCTCACCCATCTGTCATCCCCGTCCCTCACCGCCATATCTCTCTCCCTCCTCGTCTCTGCTTTTTTTTTTCCTTTCTTACACCAATCTTTTCCAAATGGATTGACTGCCGGTGCTCGGTTTTCCCGAACCTGTTATTTCCATAATCCGGCGGCGGGTGCCGCTGCCTAGGGCTAACAGATGAGCGTGCGTGCGCGAGATGGCAGAGCCTGCTAGCGCCTAACGAACAGCGTGCGGTCTGATGAATGACATTTGGCCCGCAAACCACGTCACTTGTTCCATTAGCGGAGCCTCTCGCTACTCCCGTCGTATTGAACCGGGGCTTTCGGCTATTAGCCTGATGCATGACATAGTCAATTCCAGTTACGCTGCAATAAGTGAATATTTATCTTATCCCCTTTTCAATGAAGGAGGGAGACAGAAGACTAAAGGTAGGAACGATTGCCCGGGCACCGGGATT
>NC_136938.1:7654412-7661912 GCF_949987615.1 Pollachius pollachius | reverse complement strand
ATGAACAAGAGTATAATTAGTCAGTGCTCACTTGTAAATATTGAATAAATGCTACCGCTTTAAATGCCATGTTAATTGCAACGAAAATGTGTTGGAGTAGGAGAGAGTAGGGAGCCTTGTGATGAAAGTAAAAAAATAATTAAACTTTCACTTGACTTTAGTATAGAAACAGTCTGTCTGTCAGTGTGAGTGTGAGTGTGTGTGTGTGTGTGTGTGTGTGTGTGTGTGTGTGTGTGTGTGTGTGTTAGTGTGTGTGTGTGTGTGTGTGTGCGTGTGGGTGTGCGTTTGTGTGGGTGAGTGTGTCAGTGTGAGTGTGTGGGTCTGTGTGTGTGTCTGCGTGTGCGTGTGTGTGTGTGCACGTGTATGCGTGTGTGTGCGTGCGCGTGTTTTTGCAACAACAGGGCTGAAAAAAGGCCGGAGAGAGAAAGGAAAACATGGCGATATTGTGGTGACAAGCTGACATTTACAGGTCAACCTTTCTTGTGACAACGTCCTGACGGTTTAAATCCTGCATGCAGGCAGACAATAGGAGCAGGATGGGGCCTAGACTCCCCTGCGTCTAATAATATCACTGTAATTAGCATATGCTTTGATTATAAAGGTCACAGTCTGGGTTTAATGGAACACCACATGAGTGTACCAGGGGAAGCTCGTTTAACACTCTATTTCCAGCCCCTTTAATCTTCATTCAACTATTTAACATCAGGCCATATCTCTTTATGTCGGGCCAATGAATGTACGGCACTCTGCGTGGCCTGCAGGGATTCGCCGGGCGTGATCTTCACTCATGTTTTAAATTCTGGACTATTTCGGCCCATGAGAAGCCTGGGAGAAGCCAGCTACCTGACAAGACACCCACAACCTGAACACTTCATCTTATGTTTACCTTTTTAATTAATCATTTTCATCATCAAAGCTCAAACTGAAAATGGGGATTTTCGTAGACGGGTTTCGTACAGAGGTTGACGTCCTCTTTTTTTGTCTGAGATGAGGGGTTGGCCCCGGTTCACGGTGCAGTGTATCTGGGCGGAGGTTGGGCTGAGCTGGTGGTTTATTTTAATTCTCCCCCCCTTTCAAATAAGCTAACAAACAGAAAACACGGGAGTCCCGTGGGGAGATCACTGTAAACAAGTGGGCACGAGGCGCAAACTGCAAACCCACGCTCTCTCTCTCTCTCCCTCTCTCTCTCTCTCTCCCTCTCTCTCTCTCTCTCTCTCTCTCTCTCTCTCTCTCTCTCTCTCTCTCTCTCTTTCTCTCTCACTCTCTCGCTCTCTGTATATCTTTCTTTACCCCCTCTCTCTCGGTGTGTATCTCTCTTTGTATCTCACTCTCTCTTTCTCCTTTTCTATCCCTCTCTCTCTAAATATATATATATTGCTGTATCTCTCTCTCTCTCTCTCTCTCTCTCCCTCTCTCTTTCTCTCTCTCTGTGAATATCTCTGTCTCCCCCTCTCTCTCTCTCTCGCTCTCTCTTTCTCCTTCTCTATCCCTCCCTCTCTCTTTCTGTCTTTCTCTCTTTCTGAACAATAGAGAGAGTGAAGGATCTCTCTTTCTCTCTTTCTATTTCTCTCTCTTTAAGCAATAGAGGAATTGCTTTCTTTTCATCTGAAACAAACAAGCCGATACACAAACGCCTACACAAGCCCTGCCTTAATTACCACATTCATTTACAATGTTTAATCTGTGCGCCAAACTCAAAATACAACAAACAACAAAAGGAGGACTACGTTTCTTCCTGTTGTTGTGTTTGTTTGTGCCGTGCAACACTTAGTAGTGAATTCTTAGTTACAGTAAATTGGTGCGCAAAACAACATCCTGATTTTTTGCCTCACTCGATCTGTACCGAAAATATTTCTCGTCTAATGATGTAGGTTGCATACAATCAAAGAATGTATTCAAAAATATCTGGGTTAGGTAGAAGATCGAAAGAATTTGAATGCAAAAAAAAGGTTGTCTTGGATATAGTACTGTAGCGCAGGCAAAATGGGTTCCCAACAACTGATGAAAAAATACAACATTAAAGTCAATACCGGCCATCTGTGCCAATGAGTGGGAAGTAGCCAGGTATTAAATTAAAATGCAATACATTGATCAAATACAAAGTACAATTCAGCTGACTGCTTTTTTGGTAAGGCAGAGCATTGCATCGATACGCCCAGTACAGACAAAGACAAGAAAACTACACGGATCATCAACTTTGTTTTGCAAAAATATGAGGGGGGGGTGGGGGGGGGGGGGGGGAGCGTGGAGACGGACGCAATTGAAGGGATTGTTTTTAATATCCATCTACAAGGCCTCTCCATTACCGACGGCCCAAGCCATAAGGAGTCTTGTAATCCGAACTCTGTCCATTTATTATCAAAGCACACAGCACATTTGAACCTGGGGGGAAATATGATGCCCGGACAGATCCCATGTCCAGCCAGACAAACTAGCTGAAGTTTCACAATTATTGGTGACCAGGCGAAAAGGAAATAAATAAATATATCTAGATCTACCCGACGAATCAACACAGAACCCTACACCTGCTAGACATTATGGATTGCTCTGCGGTCGCGGTCAGGGTGGTAATTTAAGGTGTGGGAGACTTTGACCATCAAGGAGCATATGGAAAATGTAAAGGTCTACTGTCCAGTTTTCCAATGAGTGGAGCTATGCTTTTGATGTTGCTATTGCCTCCCGCTGAGTGAGTATATTTTATAAGTTCACCTATTTGCTCACAAATATTTAAAAAATATTTCATTTGTTAACTATATTATATATACTATATAATTTTATTTCTATAAATCGCCATACTGGCAAAGTAAAACGTAGGCATATGCATGAACAGACAATCACCGAGACACATCCCCACGCATGATGTCAATTCAGCAAGACCTTTGAAGATTACAATCATTTCATTCACTGTTGACATACATTTCCAACAAATGTGAACAAAAACAAAACCAATCAAAGTGACTAAAAATAACCCCAGGCTCTTCTTCCCACAATAGCGACCCTCACCCCCAGACATGTGATGCCCGGACAGCTTTTGAGTTTCTGTATTTTTACCACGGGGCATATGACAAGCCAATCAGAACACGGAAATGCCACACTTTGCCACCGCTTTGATCCGTTCAATCCGGAGATACTGACACACACTGCTTAGCGGTCAGGTGCATCTCCCACATGTACAGAAGGGGGTGGGTGGGGGGCTCCCTCGATGACCTCAGCACAAAGAGGACAGGAAGGAGATGGGAGGTGCAGTACAAGGGACAGGAAGGAGGGGGAGGCATTAAGTGGAGACCAGAGACAGATATGACACAACACGTCCATCAGGGCACGGTGACCTTCACACCTCCGCCCCGACACGGAGCCGTGACGACAATAAGAAAATAAGAGCGCAGGATATAGTTCAGAAACTCAAAAGCTGTCAGATTTTACACACACGACCACACACAAAATGCACGTTTGTACAGGCGATGCTAGATGCTTCCTGACAGACTGCACAGAGAAGCTTATGAAGCAATGCGAATCGTGTGGTGAACAGAAAGTTCACCGCGCGGTTCTTGATGAGCACGGCGTCGACCCAACAGAGATGGAATAAAGTTACGATCGCCCCAACAGAATGTAGCTCGGAAAGTTGTTTTCTTATTTGTTTAGAAGACGCTGTAAAAATAGATTGCTTCTTCAGATGAATATGTGAATTGCAAACACACACGCAGACACACTGGCACACAAATACACACCCACACACACACACACCAACTAACACACATACACACAGAATATCAAACATCAAACAGGATTTCATTAGCCTAAATAGGCCCTCTCCTGTGTTCCTGTTGGCAGAACGTGCGGGGTGTCTGACACATCTGACAGCCTGACTCGAAACTTAACACATATAAGAAATGACCTCGCAAGGAATATGACTCACCCTTCTCCCACCAAATGCTAATTCACGAATACACATTCACTCTGGATGGTTTATTTTTCCTTTTTGTAGTTGCACAAAAAAATAAAGCGCCAAAACAAAAACTTCTCTCGTGTCTTTCGCAAATGAATATTGAATTTGATTCTCTACGCCCACCCACATTTTGTGAGCCTGTATGTGTGTGAGTGTGAGTGTGTGTGTATTATATTTATGTGTGTGTGCATATTTGTGCGCGCATGCGTGCGTGTGTGTGCATGTGAACAAGTGCATACGTGCGCGTGTGTTTTTGTGAAATTGGGTGTGTATCCGTGTGTGTGTGTGTGTGTGTGTGTGTGTAAGGAAGAGGGTGAGGTGACATATCTACTCTATTGTGGCCTCATATCTGCCCGAATAAAAAAACTTGTGAACTGAGCGGTAGGGATCTTTATTGCCGTGGAGACAGTGGTTCGCTGGGCACCGTTTCCAAAGCGCCAGAGCGAGTCCATCGTACAGGGGGAGGCTCTGGCCTGGGGAGTGGGAGGGGGGGAGAGGGAGAGAGGGAGGGAGGGGAGGGGGAGGGGAGGGCAGCGAGGGGAGGGGGCAGTGCAGCCAGAGGACACCTTGGGAGGAAAGAGAAGACCTTGCTAAGGAACAGGATGGAGCCTTGCTGAAGCAGCACTCTGCACATAGAGAGAGACGGGGGGGGTGGGGGGGAGAGACATACCACATAGAGAGAGTGAGCGAGAGAGAGAGAGAGAGAGAGAGAGAGAGAGAGAGAGAGAGAGAGAGACAGAGACAGAGACAGAGACAGAGATAGATACATAAAGAGATAGACAATGTGGGGAAGAGAGAGAGAGAGAGAGAGAGAGATAAAGAGAGATAGAGAGAGAAGAGGTGGGGGTAAGAGACATACACACATATATATATTTATAGAGAGAGAGGGAGAGAGCGAGCGAGAGAGAGAGAGAGAGATGGATAGAGAAATGCACAGACGTACAGTGGTACTGAAATGGGGGAGTGAGAGAAAGAGACATTTTAAGAGAGACAGAGACTAAGAGATGGATAGAGAGGTGGGAGGCGGGGGTGAAAAGACGCTGACGTACAGAGAGAGATAGAGCGGGGGAAGCGGGGGTGTGAAGAGGTAACAAACATCTGCACCATGACTTCCAAAATAAAGGTCAATTTAGCAGCACTCGAACCAAGTTCCTTGTTGCAGAACCAAATTGAAAGTGAGAGCTTTCATGTAAAACTTTTCCTCAACATAGAAAGTTGTGATGGAAATGGAAAGTAACACCCATGCGTGAGTATCGAAGAGTATCGAAATCTTGCCTCCCAAACACGTCAGCCATTAATTTGCATTGCAATCATTTTCTGCTTGCTGAATAATTTATGTGCAATCTTATTATTTATGCATCTTTATATTTTTGTTTTTAAGGCCGGTTCGGGCTACATTCAGAACCTGCGGTCCCCACATACGGCCCCTGAGAGCGCGGTCATACTGAAGGACTTTGGTCTCTGCTCACCGAATGGTTCATCACTTCTAGGTGTTTAGACTCTGTCTTTGTGCAGGCTCTGTCATTTTAACTATTACATTTGTGGATGAGAATAATATATGTGTTAATTTGTTGGTTAGAGAGGTATATTTTGTGTACAACATTACCATAAAGTTACTAATAAAACACAACAAAATAAACAGATCAGTTCAGAAAGACATGCTTGAATGTTAATTTAGATTCATATTGGATTGATTTTAAGGAAACCAAGGCACCTCTTTTTATGCTGTACATCTCAGAGGCCAACGGCTGATCAGCCAGAAGCAATCTGATGGGCGTGGGAACACACCCGGCGCACAGTTGTAGCGGGGGCGCCGCGCCACGCTACGATAGCCCGTAGCTTCCAGAGGCCGGCAGGGCCCGCGGCGTGTGAGTCAACGCGCCGCGGGCCGGGTTCAGCCGGAGGAGCAGGGGGGCTGTGGAGGAGGACCTGCAGGGGTTCTTGGGTTACTAAGGACTGGCATTGTGGTTCAAGTGATCTGGCCCTGCGGAAATGTAGAATTTACTGATGGCGGTAATTGTATCGCACAGCTGGATCGAGGTGACTGGGACTTTCAGAGGAGGGAGAGGGGAAGCGGGGGAGAGAGAGAGAGAGAGAGAGGAGGCTTGAACTTGAACACTCTTCTGGTGGCAGGGAGTCAAGGACCGGCACGATAGTTGGATGGTTTGTCATGCAGACAGCATGTAGTTACTGATGAAGTTGGCTCTTATCTACCTAATATCATGTATTATAATCTATGTATAGATATTTTTATTTTTTTTTATTTTTCATGTTTAAAGTAACATGCTAGTTTTATTCAAGATTTACAGTTTAAGAAAAAAACTGCATAGAAAAAAGTTGATCACCATATTTAACAATAGATTATTGTAAATGCATTATATTCTACCAGTATACTACCAAGCTTAAATATGCACAAGTATCACATTTATCTATTTATTATCCACTTGATTTTTTTTATGATTATAAATATTTTAACTACAATGAAATATTGACAATCAATGTGCAATAGGGAATTTAAGCAAAAAAATAAATAAAGGCTGTGCCTGTTTATTTCACACTGCCAACCTTCATGTTTGCATGAATCGACCTTTGATCTGGTTTTTCATTCTTCTCCCATTCCTTTAACAAGTTGTGGGCTAACTTTACAGAGTCCAATAAAGCAGTTGGCTGAAATAGAGCACTATCAATGCAAGGCTGTCTAAGGACCTAAAACATTACTAATGAAAGATGTGTTCCTCTGTCTGCCAGCCAAGGCTGGGAGAGGGAAACAAATACACACCACACATAGGGGTGTGTGTGTGTGTGTGTGTGTGTGTGTGTGTGTGTGTGTGTGTGTGTGTGTGTGTGTGTGTGTGTGTATGTATGTGCGTGTGTGTGTGTGTGAGAGAGTGTGTGTGTGTGTCTGTGTCTGTATGTGTGTATGCGTGTGTTTGTAGGTGTGTGTGTGTGTGCGTGTGTGTGTGTGTGGGGGGGGCTTCATCAGGGTACAAGTGGGCCGCGGTCGTCATGCCTTATTCATAGTGGTAGTGTGTTGAAAGGTTAGAGTAGCCACCAGCCCTGCCTGAGCTCTCTCTCTCTCTGATGGTAGACAGTATCATCACAGCAGACAGCGGCACAGGGTAGCCGGGTTCATCCCAGGTTTGTGGGTGGATGGTGGGATCAATTATGGATTAAAGGCTGGATGGTGGATGGTTGAATGATGGATGGGAGGATGATGGATGGAGGGATGATGGATGCATGACGGCTGGATGGATGATGGATGGCTGTTAGATGGATGGATGGATGATGGATGGATGGATAGGTAAAGCTGTGATATTCAATTTATGAAATACATTGCATTGAATTGAACACATTCCTTTCCTTATTTTAAGTCATTTTGTGTGTTTCTTATAAAACCAATCTTTAGATGACACACAGAAGAGAGCGTCACCAGCCACCTTAAATATATTGTTCTCCAGACAGTCTGAAACAGCTTATCCTCAGTCACTCTTCCCTCCCTCTCACTCTCAGCAAAGGCATGATGGCAGATGAATGTAACTCATAGTGTGTAGTCC
>NC_136938.1:7650916-7654212 GCF_949987615.1 Pollachius pollachius | reverse complement strand
AAAAGATGTAATGGGTTCTACTGTTTCAGTGTGTGAGTGCAGCAACGGCCTCAGGAAGCCAGAGTGTTCCCGGGATGACGTGAGAACCCAGGAGGGTCTCGGGAGGGCCGGGCAGTGGGGAAGAGGGTGATAAAATGTCACCTGAGAGGCCTCATGTGGGCCTCTGTAATCTGTGTGTATTAGCTACAGCAGACTCATTAGCGGGCCTGCCTCAGCATTACTTCACCATTATGAGGATGACTGTGGACATGGCGACTGCCGCTTGAAAAAAAATACTGTTTTGGTGTAATTATGGGAGTGTTTTTCCTGGACTTAATCCTGGAAATTTCAGGCTGAACGTGGATGACTCGCTGGATCAACTTTCTAGAATATACAATGTTCTTAAAGGCCTTGGTTAATATTCAGACAGGGCTTCTCGGTCAATATATTCTCATCAAGAACATGCACGGACATGCCTGTTTATTGACAATACTGTGACGTATTAGGGTCATTATTTTGAACTCATCCAACGTGTGGAGAGGGGGCTAATAATCAGAGAACTCAGAAATGAAAGCAGAGGTTGTACATTTACAATCATTATTCTTTCATTATGGCTGAGGCTATTTCCTTTGTGAAATCCCAGCCTGCTTTTGCAATCCGATCAATCTCGTCCCTCCTTCCTGACGACTTAATGTGTCCCAATTTCACACGAAAAAATGCTTGAGGAATACACTCATCCAACACGGCGGTTTTCGATGAGGTGGCTCTTCTCCAGTGTCTCTTCTGCCAGAGTCCATGTCAGTAAACAACCAGAGATGGAATATGTAGTCCAGAACCAATTAAAGACACAGGCCCAATTAGGTTGAGTGCATGCAGCTGTATGCTGGCCAGCACAGCTCCTAATGACTGTCCGTTCAGTCCACATCTCAACTAGACTCTCAGCAACCCAAGCAACAGAATGACAACTTTCTCTTCAAAAAATAAATATGTAGGCTAGGGAGAAATATGTAAGTAGCCTATTTGGTTAGTTTGGTAGTAGTTGAGTCAAGGTGTATTCAACATTAGAAACTGTATTGAGCTATCGTGAACTGGATTGTAGTCTATGTTGGCTTGCTGATGCGTTAACTTGTTGCCGTGTGTAACTGTGATTAAATGGCAATGCAAAGCGGTTCTGAGCTGACTGTCTGAAGCAGCACAGAGTTACAACTGAACAGTTGCTAGCATCAATGACCCTCGAGGCAAAAAACCTGGTAATATCACAGGTCATAACACAGGTACAAACTCAGGTAATTAAACAGGTAAAATCACAGGAAATAACACAGATAAAAACATGCAATAAAACAGGTAATAACACAGGAAATAACACAGTTAATAACACAGTCAAAAACACAGGTAGTAACAAAGGTATTAAAACAGGTAAAAACAGAGGTAAAACACAGGTTGAAACACAGATTAAAAAGCAAAAACAAAGATAAAAGCGGTGATATAAGATATAAGATAAATGCTACGAAGTACAAAACTGCTGTCAAGTGCAAGGCAAGTTATTTCACTTCTTCAAACTCTCTGACCTTATCCAAACTAACATACGTCCTTAATGATCTCAAAACCATCTGAACACTCGTTTCACATCCATGGGACTCAAACAAGCCGTTCTCTGTCTTCCAGAGTGGAACCAGTATCCAGACCACTGGTGCACCACGGGGGGGGGGGGGGGGTCGACCAGCTGGGTGTAACACACAGCCACCGGTGTCTCTGGTTTCCCTCCCCTGAATTGGCGTACAGCATCACCTTGCCATCAGATAGATTACCTGTCAGTGCATTAAGCAGGAGTCAGACCACATCTGAGACCACAGGAGACGACGGGCCGCCCCCCCTCCCCCAGCAGGACCCTGCAGAAACCACAGGCCTATTACGTCTGCCCGTTAAAAGCTTTGAGAGGGGGGAGACGTCTCAACGGTCAAAGTCGGATCTCAGCGAAAGCCCCGTGCCAAGGTGACTGAACCCATCCGTCTCTGTCCGCACTCCACTTCCTACTGATGGGGCCAGAGCCCACCCCCCGCACACCCCCTGGCCTTTACTCCACCTACATTACCAGCTGGAGAATCACCCTCCAAACCCCCACCCACTCGTCCACCTCAATCTGCTTTAAGTGATGAGTGCATGATAGACAGAGAGGAAATAGACTGTGGGGCAGGGGGGGGGGGCAAAGTGAGCATGTGTGAGAGAGAGAGAGAGAGAGAGAGAGAGAGAGAGAGAGAGAGAGAGAGAGAGAGAGAGAGAGAGAGAGAGAGAGAGAGAGAATCTTTGCACACTATCAGCAATCAAAGCAGAGGATCAAACATCCAGATGGGCCCATTTGATCAATTGCCTCAATTGAGAGACAATGGATTTCACATTATAACCACCGAGCTCATTATTGGTTGAGTTAGTGTCCACTTGCAGACGTCCTGTCTTTCCTGTTGAGGGAAGGTGATCAATGTTGCGAGATGCCTCCCACTGCCTAAACATTTATACAGAACACACGCCCAAAGACAGACACACACCCAGAGACTCTCACACACACACACACAATACACACACACCCAATGAGACACACTCTCACACATACACAAAGACACACACACCCAATGAGAGACACTCGCACACAATCACACTAGAGACTCACACACACACACACACACACACACACACACACACACACACACACACACACTTCCCCAAAGACACACACACACACACACACGCACACACACACACACACACACACACACACACACACACACACACACACACACACACACACACACACACACATACTGTCACAGCCAATCGCCAAGCTTTTTATTGCGGCCAGTAGCGAAGTGTATGAAAGTATGGGGGCATTGGGAAATTGCACCGCTTACATGAACAATGGTTCAATTAGAGCGCTCTGTTTGTGTTATGACATTGCTTTCTTATGCTAATCTGTACACTTAACTAAATGCTCCTCAATAAGGCCGCTTGACGCTCTCTTAGGTTAGCTCGCCATTTCATTATGTAGTCACGTGCAACGGGCGCCACGCTTTGACTTCGCCTTCGTAAATCACGCCCGCGCAGGGAGGGATAAAAGCACCTTGCTGATATGTAAGTGGGTTTCGGGGGGGTCGTTTGCCCCTCCTCGTATTGGTAAAAGCCCCCTTAATCAATCATACATCTCTTTCTATTGACGAACTGTGGGGACGTGCTGTGTGTGTGTGTGTGTGTGTGTGTGTGTGTGTGTGTGTGTGTGTGTGTGTGTGTGTGTGTGTGTGTGTGTGTGTGCGTGTGCGTGTGTGTGT
>NC_136938.1:7643416-7645916 GCF_949987615.1 Pollachius pollachius | reverse complement strand
GGCTGCTGAAATATTAATCAAAACACAGAGGAGTGGGGAGTCGGAGGCTCCCAGGATGCATGTCTTCTAATGGTAATACATGGGGAGCGCGGAGAGAGGGGAGGAGCAGCCCACTCTCTGAGGAGGAGGAGGAGGAGGAGGAGGAGGTGGAGGAGGAGGAGGAGGACGGGGGAGGGAGGGCCAGAGGTGGCTGGAGGTGAAGGCTTTGTCACTTGGGACAGCCAGAATGAGAGAATGAAGGAGAGAGAGAGAGAGAGAGAGAGAGAGGGAGAGAGAGAGAGAGGAGGAGAAGAGAAAACGGGATGAGCCTGGGAGGAGGTAGAGAAGGAGGAGAGGAGGAGGAGGTGTGATGAGAATAATGAACGACACTGCCAAGATGCAGAGCCGAGGCGGAGCATGGATCCAGCAGAGCGCAGATCAAAGGCACCTGAACGCCGGGCTAGCCAGAGACAGAGGGGTGTTGCTCAGTAGGCCTGATGTGGGTGTCCACTTATATGGAGAACAGAGCAGTCCAAGCTAATGTTAGTAGGCAGAGCATCTTGTAATGTTTTAGCATGTTTTACATGTCGTAGTTGGAATATAGCTTCAGAGTGTGTGTTTCAAAGAGTGACACAGTGGAAATGAATTGATATTAACAATACATATCATGTTGTACAATATACATGTTGTTTTGGACTAACTACACAAGAACATGACATGTTCAGTATGAGCCCCAGCGCTGAAAAGCATTTATCCGTAACAGGCCTATAGCCCCTCTTGCTCAATCTCTCTCTCTCTCTCTCTCTCTCTCTCTCTCTCTCTCTCTCTCTCTCTCTCTCTCTCTCTCTCTCATTTTCTCTGTTTCTGTCTCTCTCTCTCTCTCTCTCTCTCTCTCTCTCTCTCTCTCTCTCTCTCTCTCTCTCTCTCTCCCTGTCTCTCTCTCTCTCTCTCCCTGTCTCTCTCCCACTGAGCCACCACCAGCTGGTTAGTAGAGCGACTGTATCCGTGTTGGCGACACGGTTATCATGTGACAGGTCCGGGGGGAGACTAAAAGGGTTATTTCGCCTCATTCTCCACACTTTGCCGTCTCCTCCAGTGTTACCCGGGCGAACAGACACACAAACACACACACACACACGCAAACACACACACACACACACACACACACACACACACTCACGTCCTTTTCCTGTTTAACACAAGAACACAGCGAGGGTGTTAGCTTTCCCAAAAAAGCGTGAAATTAAGGTACGCTCCTTCCAAAGAGAGATAGAGGAAGAGAGAGAGAGGGGGAGAGAGACCAGGAGAGAGAGAGAGAGAGGGAGAGAGATAAAGAGAGAGAGAGAGCTGGAGAGAGAGAGAGAGAGACAGAGAGAGAGAGAGAGACAGAGAGAGAGAGAGAGAGACAGAGAGAAAGCTGGAGAGAGATAGAGAGAGAGAGAGAGGGAGAGAGAGAGAGAGAGCAGGAGAGAGATAGAGAGAGAGAGAGAGAGAGAGCAGGAGAGAGATAAAGAGAAAAAAGAGAGAAGAAAAGAGAGAGAGAGAGAGAGAGAGAGAGGTGGTGGTGGGAGGGGGGGGTGTACACTTGAGGCAGACCAGCCCCTCTGGTGTCTCCAAAAAGCAGCATCCTCACACTTTAAAGCCGCCAATATATTAAAATAGATACGCCTCGATTATGGAGGTCTGCGTGCCGGTGTATGAAAGCCTGGCCGCCTGGGGACAGTGTCTCCTCCTGAAGCCACCTGTAAACAGCTGGGTGGGTACCAGGGGGGACCGGGGGGAGGGCACGGTGACGTGGGAGCCAGCAGGTGTGCGGGCAGGTTCTCACCATGGCCGTCGTCCCTTCCTAACCCCGGACGTGGCTCCCGGGAGAGAGGGCCATTTAGTGAGGGGTGAGACGTAGCGCTGACCTCTGTCTGCGCGTGTGGACCGTGTCAATAATGAGATGCAATAGGAGCGCCCGGTGTATTCAAATGAGGCGGCGCGTGACGGCAATGTTTAAGAGGTGCCACTGCAGAGACACACCGGCGTGGTGTACGACACTGGAGGCCAAAGAGGGGGGGAGAGGGAGGGGGGGGAGAGAGAGAGAGAGAGAGAGAGAGAGAGAGAGAGAGAAAGATGCCGACAGAGTGAGAGACACAGAGAGAAAGAGAAAGAGAAATAGAGAGTTACAGAAAGACAGAGGGAGAGAGAGAGAGAGAGGCTGAGAGAGCAAGAGTGAGAGTGAGTGAAAGAAAGCGGGAAAGAGGGAATAAGGGTGACATAGAGAGAGGAAGAGTGAGAAATAAAGAAGCAGACAGAGTGAGGAAGAGATGGAGAGGGAGAAAGAGAGACTCCTATTTTCTCTGCTGGATGGGAAGGGGTTAAAATGCCCTGTCCCAGTCCTGGCCTTTTGTCTATTGTGTTGCTTTGCTTAATGTAAACCGATAAAGCTGGCTAACCTTGTGGGCCGGATCAATGCTTATTAAGAATACCATTGATTAACAGTTCTGATTATTGATTATGTCATCCAGCTCAAGTT
>NC_136938.1:7630916-7635916 GCF_949987615.1 Pollachius pollachius | reverse complement strand
GAGCGGGAATAGGAGCATCACTCGCTCTTAGATTCCACTTGGGTTTTGGGTTGTCGGTGCCGTTAAAGTAGCATTTATAATCGTTTACTATTTTAACGGCACCTAAAAGCCAAAACCTAACTGGAATCTTGATGGGAAAAAAAGTGTGTCGTTCAAAACGTGAGCAGCTTTTACTTCTTCGCCACCTACAGAGTTTGTTATGTACGATCATTCAAAAACCCCATGTTATTTCCCATAGACATTTGACAGAGGGAACCGGGAGCCTCGGAGATGGGATTTATTCTTCAGAGGTCTATTTGCGACTCCTGGAGCTCTATATATAATATCAGAGATGGGACAAAGTCACTGTTTGGCAAGTCCCAAGCAAGTCCCAAGTCTTAGCAGTCAAGTCCGAGTCGAGTCCCAAGTCAAGACAAGGAAAGGCAAGTAGAGTCCAAGTCAAAGTCACACCAAAGCCAAGTCGAGTCCAAGTCCAAGTCACAAACTTTTTCAAGTCTTGAACATCAGTTGAAACCTTCCGTTTCAACTGAAACGCCTTCCGTTTTCACTGAAATGCCTTCCATTTTTATTGAAATTCCTTCAATTTTCATTGAAATCCTCACACACATATGAGTGAAACACTTTCACATACATGTCTGAGGTTTTCAGTATAGTATGTGAATAGTTTCCTATGTGTGTGAGAGAGAATTTTTCAGCTGTGTATATGAGCACATTTTACTAGTACGTGTGAAAGCATTTCAGTAGTCTATGTAAAAGGTTCCACTAGTTGTTACGAGAGCTTTTCAGTTGTTTGAGGGAAGGTGTTTCAGTTGTGTATGTAAAAGCTTTTACTTGTGTATGTGTGAGGTTTTCAGTATAGTATGTGAATAGTTTCATATGTGTGTGAGAGGACATTTTTCAGCTGTATACATGAGAACATTTTACTAGTATGTGTGAAAGCATTTCAGTAGTCCATGTAAAAGGTTTCACTAGGTTTTATGCAAGCTTTTCAGTTGTTTGTGTGAGAGTGTTTCAGCTGTGTATGTAAAAGCTTTTCACTTGTATGTGTGTGAGGTTTTCAGTATAGTATGTGAATGACTTTGGTTTCATATGTGTATGCGCATGCTTATTCTGAATAATGTCCCATACGGCCCCTCAAATCTGTCGACGTGCCTTCACGCCCATGTTTGTTATTGTGCGTCTGTCTGCGTATCTGCATGTACATGTGTGTGCGTGCCGGGCAGAATATGTGTGAGTAAGCGCAGGCGCGCATGTGTGTGTGTCCATAGATGCGAGCATGTTTGTGTGCGTGCATGTTTGAATATGAAATCGCATGTGTCTGTGTGTGTGCGTGTGTGCGTTTTTACGTGTGCATGCAGGTGAGTGTGTGTGTGTGTGTGTGTGTGTGTGTGTGTGTGTTTGCGTGTGCATGCAGGTGAATGTGTGTGTGTCTATGTATATGTATGTGCGCGTTTGCGTGTGCATACAGGTAAATGAATGTGTGTGTGTGTGTGTGAGGGAGAGGGAGGTTTATGGGCTGATTGGAGGAGTGGCTGACAGGAGTGCACATGGAACCTCTCGTCTCTCCGCTGCTCTCTCCGCTGAACCGGAACAGTGGTGCAGACAAACAGGGGCACCCCGGAGAGCGCTAAGCTAAGTGAGTGAGCACACGGGTTTAATATGACAGCTACACATCTCCTCAACGCTGCTGTTGGGGAGGTGCACGTGTGTGCGTGTGTGTGTGTGTGTGTGTGTGTGTGTGTGTGTGTGTGTGTGTGTGTGTGTCGGGGGGGGGGGGGGGGGGGATGGATGGATGAATATGTGTGAGTTTAGGTGTGTGTTTTGTGCGAGGGGGGATGGGTGGATGAATATGTGTATGGGTCTGTGGGGGAATATGTGTGTGTGTGTGTGTGTGTGTGTGTGTGTGTGTGTGTGTGTGTGTGTGTGTGTGTGTGTGTGTGTGTGTGTGTGTGTGTGTGTTTGTGCGGGCGGGAGGGGGGTCTTGGACGAGATGTCAATGCTACTGTTCCACCCTGACGATAGGAAGCATGTTGGAAAAAGATTAGGGAGCTACTTATAAAAAATAGTTGCTTCCAACGAGCAGCAGGAGTTCGGGATGAGTTTGGAAGGTAATTTACCAGAGAAGTTATAGCTCATGAAAAATGCCTTTCTCTTCTCAAGCCGTGGTAAAGTGTTTTCCTGGTGTTGTGCTTTGTACTTATGCATTGCTTTTGTTTCAGTCACCTCTTTTACAAGTTCGACTGAACTTGAATTTTAATGTATTTTTTTCTATGTAAGAGCTAACCAATGGGTAGGTTAATTCAAAAGAACATCCTTCACCCAGAACTGTAACGTTTGGGAAAGCAAATATGAATCTGTCCCTGGTGCCTCAGTGCAAAGTAACAACACATCTTGGAGGAAGAAGGCAAGAAACCTAAGGATGAACATCATAAAAGGATGAGAATAGTCTGAGCACCACGAGACTCATCCTAACCCATAAAGATGATGTCCATTATATGTGATTAAATGGATGGGCTACGCGGCAGTATAATCAGTTCTAATTGTTCGACTGCCATTTGACTGCAGAGTTCACCACCAAATCATTCTTCCCAAGACAGTACAGGCTTGCCTCACATGGCAAATTCCCCCCTCCCATGCTATCCATCCAATCCTGGGGTTTGAAGTGTAGCCGTCCATTAAACTTACTCTACTCTTAAACATATACTTAATACTTACATTCTGCCATCACACAGGAGACCTCAGCTAACAACACCTAATAAGGCATTGAATGCATTGGTGATAAAGAATACAGTTGTTAAAGTGTAAGATGCACATTTCCAGAAAAATACCAACTAAAGGACATTTCTGAGATTTTTTCAACAAGAGATACACCATGACATCCTCACACAGTGGAAACAAAACAGCTGGGTGAGCTGTCTGAGTTCAAGGGCCCATCCTCGTTTTATTTCAATTAAACCTATTGTGGATTCAAAGCGCCTCTAAATCTAAGGTCTCTTTGATCATCTCCCTGTAGCGCAGACAAGAGAATGGAATCCCATTTAAAGAGCAGGAGAGAGGGATGTAATTCCAGAGACAGGAGGGGGAGGAAAGCAGTTTTAACCGGTGCTAGAACAGCTTTACAAAGACCTCACGGCTGCTTTGGCTGTAGCCATGAACAAAATAATCTCATGTGCAAAAAATATCAAGTCTCAGAGGCATCGACAGCCTCTGTTTTAGTTCGACTCGCACTTTCTGAACTGTGATTAATCTAGGACACATCGAGGCCATGAAACGCACTCTTCATCGGAATACTTACTGACTTACTTACAAAAAAGTAAAAAAGTTGAAAAACAAACTCAGCACTTTCAAACGTGTCTCTGTCTTCAAACATCACTGTAAACATTGACACTGATTGTATATATCAGTGCAGGCACATAAACTTCAAATGCTATGGCAAATTTTGCGTCCTATAAACATATAAATACTACCTACAGTGTAGAAATTACATTGGCTACAACACGGCCGAATCATACTGAAATGGTAATGGGGCGTAAAAGAGTTCCCCCCCTTATTTTTGGCGGACGCGTTGGACCCTGCAGACTGGCTGTTGAACTTGCGCACGTCTGGCTCGACAAACCGTGGGTCACACACTCAGCGTCTAAATCTGTGGGCTACCACACCTCACGCTTTGATCCCCTTCATTACCCGGGCAGGCGATGTCCAAACAGCATGACCATGTTGTGAAGAATCACAGGTATTTATTTTCTCTCAGCCTCAAACATCGGAATGAAGATTACTCTTACTTTCTTCTTAAGTTCTGGTTCCACAGCATGTTGGAGCCATGACTAACAACCCAACTCTCCCTCTCCCTCCCCAGGATCTTGGGTGTTCTTTGATGTGTAACTGGGCAGGGTTGGGCACCACACAACGTGGCAGAGTACAAACAGTCGTCTGTTAGCGGAGGACCATTAGGCTCCAGGCCCGGAGTGGGGTCACTCATCGCCGGGCTCCCATACAGGCTGAGAACTATACAGTCTGTGATCCACACCAGGAAAGGGCGGCTGGGACTCTGGTCCTCTGTGTGAGCCACCGCCGTTGCTTCCTTTCGGGTATTTTCATTTTATAGTCTGTGTCCCCTCTTTAACCTTTTTCCTTGTATATTCAGTAGACACTATGATGTCATGGTTAAGCGGGGTGTCTTTGTTGGTTTGTATTTTTGGGACAAATGAAGCTTGAGGGCTTTGTTCTGAATCAAGATTAACCTATTAACATGATGTGCGAATAAGGATGCCTTTAGTCTGCTCTAGGTCTAAGGACTAAGGACTTTCTAGATCAATGCTAGACCTTCTCTATCTCTGTGGCCCTGTTCGATCCCAGCTAGACCTACTCTAAGTCTAAGGACCTTCTATATCCCAAATAGATTGTCTCTAAGACTAATGACCTCCTAGAGCCTATGCACACCGACTCTAACTCTATTGACCTTTTAGAGCCTAGGTTCACACACTCTAACTCTAAGGACCTTCTAGAGGCTAGGTTCACACACTCTAACTCTGAGGACCTTCTAGAGCCTAGGTTCACACACTCTAACTCTAAGAGCCTAGGTTCACACACTCTAACGCTAATGACCTTCTAGAGACTAGGTTCACACACTCTAACTCTAAGGACCTTCTAGAGGCTAGGTTCACACACTCTAACTCTAAGGACCTTCTAGAGGCTAGGTTCACACACTCTAACTCTAAGAGCCTAGGTTCACACACTCTAACGCTAATGACCTTCTAGAGCCTAGGTTCACACACTCTAACTCTAAGGATCTTCTAGAGGCTAGGTTCACACACTCTAACTCTAAGAGCCTAGATTCATACACTCTAACTCTAAGGATCTTCTAGAGGCTAGGTTCACACACTCTAACTCTAAGAGCCTAGGTTCATACACTCTAACTATAAGGACCTTCTAGAGGCTAGGTTCACACACTCTAACTCTAAGAGCCTAGGTTCACACACTAACTCTAAGAGCCTAGGTTC
>NC_136938.1:7615916-7625916 GCF_949987615.1 Pollachius pollachius | reverse complement strand
ACATTCAGTCTTCTTCTCTGGGCTGTCCAGGATGCAGCCAGTTGTCAGCCAAAGATCTCGCTAAAGGCAACGCACACAATTTAGACGTGCCATTATGCACAGTTGAAAAAATGAAAGCGTTGAGAGATCTTGCCAATTCTTCTGTACTCACCCACTGAATTGAAACAAAATGTAAATCATCAAATAGATAGCAAAGATAGGAAAAAAAGAAAGTGAAAAACGGTCTTGCTCCGACAAAGTTGAGATGTGCGGAGCCAAAATGGAGGATTTAACCTACATCCCGACACCAGCCCTCGTGAAGGAGAGAGAGGGAAGATCTGGAGTAAAAGTGGACTAAAATTACCATCTGTATGAAAAGTGAGACTGGACAGACTATTCACATCCTGGCTTGCCTATAAATAGTGTGTCAGACCCCCCCCCCCCACACACACACACACATACACCCACACACACACACACATGCATGCAGGGCTAATGTGGTGTATTAGTAGCAGGAAGCAGACAGGCAGTCATCACAGTCCTTGTCCTCTCTGGCCCAACAAGCTCTGCATCCCCAGCAGACGTCACCCTATCCACCCAATAATTATCAGCTCCCCGGTCCCATTCACAAATTCATTCACAACCGCCCGGCCGCATCTCCTCATTCTCAAAACGGAGAGCGGGGGGGGGGGGGGTACAGTTTCAGTAGTTTGTATTCAAACAGGATCCTTCTCCAAGCCTGCTCCTCTTCATTGCACCGCATAAAGCGAACACGTAACCCTAGCCTCCTAAGGGCCTTTCATATTCATATAAATAGTGGTGGTGAGAGGCCGGGCTAAAGTGCCCCTGTTTTATTTGGAGCCGGCCCCGGCTCGTGTGATTAGGACTGATGAACACTCCTCCTTTAGTCTTCAGCATTTCCGCCAGAAGGTTGATCCGGACTCATGATAAGTAGTCAAGAAGGGCAGATTTCCCTCATAGGAAAATACGGTCATGAAGTACATTGATATGCACGGTAAGTTAGCATGGGTCAACGCATTAGATCAGACTTCGGTTCCCTGCTCGTACGTTGTGGATCATCTCCTCGGCTGGTGTGTATGCGCTTCAGCGCAGTCCACGAGTTCACGTCGACGGCAGCTCTTCTTCCCCTGAAGCTGCTGTTGCTTGTTTTTTAAAAGCGGTGGATCCAGCGGGCGGCTCCTCGCACACTGCAAGGAGGCTCTCCCCCTCACCTTTCCCTCTCTCCTAATCACCAATTAGGACTCCATTAGTCTGGCCTGGCAGCTCATTTGCTCTGGAGGCGGCTGAGGGAGCCTGGGGTGGGAGACCTCTGCCCGCTGTGTTCCGCCCTGGTACCCACGGCAACGCAGGAGCTGTCACTGGAAACAGCGCCGCCGTCGACGCCGTCGCCGCGACGACCGAGATTCACAAGCAGGGCGGAGGAGTCCCTCTCCTCTCCGCCTCCGTCCCAACGCTGCTTAAGACCGGCTGGCCCCTCCGGTCATAAGCACCTCCTCTTCCTCCTCTTCCTCCTTCTCCTCCTCCTCCTCCTCCTCTGTGGCAGCAACATACAAACTCTGCATCTGAACCGTGATGCATAGCAGAGGGGAGAGGAGGAGGTGAGGGTAGGGAAGAGGAGGAAGAAGAGGAGGAAGATGGGGGGATGTGGTCGTGGGGTACGGGGGCAGCCATTGGCGGCGCGTCGACAGGAGTCTGTGGACCCAGTTGTCAGGCACTTCATTAAATGGCCGTCCCCCTGGTGAATGGGTGAGGCGGGACCCTTATTAGCTGAGCGGGGGAGACATCCTTCAAGGGCTTTGGGAGGAGGCTTAGAACCCCACTGCCACCTGCCTGAAGGGGCCCCAGCAGAGCGGGGGGGGAGCCGGGGGGAGGGAGAGGGGGACCGCTTGGGGTACTGGATGAGGGAGGGAGAGAGAGAGAGAGAGAGAGAGAGAGAGACAGATAGAGAGTGAGTAAGAGAGTGAGAGAGAGAGAGAAAGCAGAAGAGAGAGAGGGAGAGGGAGGGAGAGAGAGAGAAAGCAGAAGAGAGAGAGGGAGAGGGAGGGAGAGAGAGAGAAAGCAGAAGAGAGAGAGGGAGAGGGAGGGAGAGAGAGAGAAAGCAGAAGAGAGAGAGGGAGAAAGCAAGCTAGAGAGAAGCAGATGGAGAGAGAAAGTGCAAGAGAGGGAGCGAGGGAGAAAAGGAGTCATGCCACATTTACAACGCCCAACAGTCCCTTTGCAGCGTCGGGAAATGACCCCCGCTCCCCTTCCGCAACGCGAGGCCAGGCCCAAAGCTCTCAGGAACTTGTTAAAGCCGCTAGCTGCCTCTCCCGCGGCCCCCCGGCTAATGTCCCACCAGAGGGCCCTGGTCCAAAGGTCACGGCGTGCATATGTAAAAAGGTAGCGGAGCGCCAGGGGCAGCCGTCCAGCGGGAGGACGGGGGCCCAGAGCCGTACAGAGAATGCAAGGTGTCGCCTAGGACAAGGAGTGTGGGGGAGTGTGCGTCGTTTTCTCTGTGTGTGTGTGCGTGTGTGTGTGTGTCTGTGTGTGTGTGTGTGCGTGTGTGTTTGTGTCTGTGTGAGTGTGCGCGTGTGTGTGTGTGACTGTGCGTGTTTGTGTGTCTCTGTGTGTAGGTGTGTGTGTGTGTGTGTGTGTGTCTGTGTGTGTGTGTAGGCGTGTGTGTAAGTGTGTTGGTGGGTCCGTGTGTGTGTGCGTGAGTGTCAGTTTGTGGGTTTGTGTGATGTCTATTTTGTTTGAGCAAGCTCTTAATCAAGTAGGAATTAAAAATGTCAAATTGAGTTAAAGATATTTACCTGTTTGCATTGTTAGACGGATCTAGCTTCAGAACCGATTATCACTAACCAAAACTAAGTGCAAGAAGCCTGTTAATACCACTGAAAGGCCATCGACATGCCTTGTCCATTGCCATTTTTCATATTTCATGAAATCACTGATGTCGGGTGTAAAACCTACAGCCTGTTGCAAACGCATTGCTTTAATCTGGCAAATCACCTCCAAAAGAGTGAACCTGCCACCCATATCTCATTATGTCCCAAGAATCGGCTCAGACGTATGGTAAACAAATCAAATAAAGCTAATGTATACTTTGGCTTATTTTGTTTCAGTCTGTTATCCCATTCCCAATATGCTGCCGTCGGCAGTCTGGCTGATCTCCAGCGATCCCAGGAGTATCTACAAGCAATTAAAACAATAGCATCTTTACGCCCTTGCAACCAATAAACAAGCTAATGTCACTGCTCTGTAAAGACACTTAGCTTCTGGGGGCTACACCCCTGCTGGATTAAAAACACAGCACAGTGCTTTTAATACCGTGCCATAAAGCAAGTCTCAAGAAAATGCGTGCACTTTATTAAAGGGACTCCAAGGAAATATCACAAAACATAACAAAAACAAACCACACCAAATTTAGCACTCAAATTCCGAAAGCTTCCCCATTTATTTTGTACGTTTATAAATGAACACTGATTCTGCATTTCAAAATTGCTATCATCTTGGGGCGCTTTAGGAAGTTCATTTCTCTAGACGGTTTAAACTTTGCATGAATCCTAGTAATTTCTAGCTGCACACAGTAAAAAAAAGTAAACAGACATTTTTAAGTGGACAGGCAGAAATATTGCGCTCATATGAGCCCAAACAAAAACAGGAGTAAACAAACGCCTGGGGTGATATCACCGTCTATTTGTCTCTGAAGCCAGGTCAAGGGGACCATCCAAGAAGGTGGTGGTGGTCAGGAACATCTGCTCGGTCTAGGGCCCGGGGCCAAGGGTCTTAACCGGGCCCCAGTAGGCCCGGGTGATGCGGTAATGCTGACAGGGCGACGTCGAGGGGATATCCAGCTCAAACGTCCAAAGGGGAACGGAAAAAAGCAAACGGGATCCCGCAAGGCCACAGGTGCTGTCTGGGATTGGAATAGGGCAGTCCCCCCTGCCGCCCCAAACCACAACGCGTGGCCCAAGGGCAAGGCAGTCAATTGGGTGAGTCAGCACTTGTGTGAATGTGAGTGAACGCTGCCTGCAAATCCCTCATAAGTCAAAAAATAAATATAAGGAGTAAAAGCAGGGAAGAAGATGGAGGGATGACTGCAGTTTGTCCTCGATATTAACCATGAAATGGTGGCTCAGAGGTGAAGGGATGCAACGGAGATACACAGGAGGGGAGAGAGGAGGGCGGCCAGGGAGAAGGAGATCGTAGGACTTGGGAGGAGGAACATGGGGCTGAGGTGTGTGGGACTGGGTCTCAGGTTCCTCACAAGCTGCTTTGATTGGCCTGGCCCCTGAGGTTTACCAGTAGCGTCTGGGGGGGGGTGCAGGACCTCCTCTTTCCTCTCACTCTAGCAGACCCTAGCTTCACCCTTAAACCCCCCCCCCCCCCCCCCCCACACTCGTTCTCCCTCCTCTTTAGATTTCATTGAATCCTGTATTTTTTATGAACAAACACACCTCACAGCTGGGCAAACAGAGGCAGCGGGGTTTGGTGGGAGTGTGTGTGAAACAGGGATATACGAGAGGGTTAATGTGTTAAATGAGAGTTGAAATCGTAAAATGCCACTGTCAATGTAAAGTATAAAAACAAAGACACTCCCAAAAGCACACACACACACACAAATATGAATAATTCCATGGCCCTTCCAGGTCAAGCACTTAAATCATGTAACTATAAAGGTAAGTGAGGCCGGCCAAAAGAAGCTTAAAAGCCTATGAGAAAAAATGTGAAGAAATATTTGTACATGAAATTGAGTGGAATTTTGAATCTTCATGAGTCGCAATACTCTTCTTCCCAAGGATCATTCCTGCAAAACGCCTGCAAGAAGTGTCCGCTGTCACCAAGCCTCTGTAACAGTATATGCACACCAGAGGAGGCTAGACCATTAAAGAGTTAGTGAATACACGTTCTGTGTGGTACAGGAACACCACCAGGATCAAATACCCCAAGCGACGGCCTCTTAGGGCATGACAGGAAAATGAACTCAAATTAAGGCCTCTGATACTAAATACCCCCAGGGGAAAAAAATTACATAACAACAATATATTTTCCAGAAAACTATATGTTACGTGGCATCAAATCCTTAATTTGATGTTAATGTACCGAAAAATAAACAACGTCAAGTTTGACCCGGGGAATATGTGGAATGGGCGTGTCACCAACGGCAAATGGAGCTCTCTTATCAGCGCTAATGCAACAGATGGAGCTGTTTAATAGCGCTAAGTCTATTCATCTGTTTCGACGTATCGGTTGTGTGTGTGTGTGTATGTGAGTTTGTGTGTGTGTTAGTGTGTGTGTATGAGTAGCGTGGCAGCGGCAGAATGCTAGGGTAAGCAATAGCGCTTGCAGGCATGAGTGGAGAGGAGAGAGCTGCCAGAGCGACAGACTGCTGCTTCTCCACACTCCCTCTCTCTCTCTCTCTCTCTCTCTCTCTCTCCCTCTCTCTCTCTCTCTCTCTCTCTCTCTCTCTCTCCTCCCTCTCTCTCTCTCTCTCTCGCCCTGTCTCTGTCTCTCTGTGTCTCTCTGTGTCTCTCTATCTCTCTCTCGCTCTCTCTCTCTCTCTCCCTGTCTCTGTCTCTATGTGTCTCTCTCTCTCTCTCTCTCTCTCCCTTGCTCTCCCTCGCTCTCCCCCCCTCTCTCTGTCTCTCCCCCCTCCCCCTCTCTCTCTCTCTCTCTCTCTCTCCCTCTCACCCTCCCTCCCTCTCTTTCTCTCTCTCCCTGTCTCTCTCTCTGTCCGTGTTGGCAGAGGACAGGGATATTTTTACAGCACATTATGTTTGAGTACACATCAAAACCATGCCAGGCTCCCACCAGCCACCAGCCACCAGTGAGGCTGGTGGTTTGTGACAGGTGTTAGACAAAGTCCCCGGGTGGTACGGGCAAGAGCGCTGCACAATATGCGTGCGCGTATAATGACACGTCACGTCCCAGGCAAACACGTCGGCGTGTCAGGGAAGTCCCCGAGATGTTTGTGTTGAGGTGAAGTTTGGGGAGGCGGCGTAATTGATATGCCAGTTCCACTGTAAATCCCGTAATTACGGACACGTTGAGGGTGTCAAGTCTGAAACGAGAACACTCAAGCTGGGCTCTCCCTGAGTAACAACTCTGCAAATTGCTCGGGAAAGGAAAGTAACTATGAAGTCGGGGTACTTTCCGTTGCACGACGAGAAGGGCGTTTTTTTTTTTGTGTCGGATAAGAAAGAGATGTGTCGTCACCCAGCCAACGGCAGAAGACAGTTTTGATCCAATTGACTGAACACTGAGGAGAGCTATGCCCCCAAAAGAAAGAAAAAGTCTACTGCGGCAGACATCCACTTCACTTTCAACAGTAACGTTCCACTGAGTTCTAATGATGGGAGGAGGGCGTCAGGACGCTGTTGTTAATTAAAGAGACAGTTGAGCGAAGGGTGGTGGCATAGCAGGCCCCCGGGGCGTGATGCCAGGGCCCATCACCTGCTCACCGTCGCCCGAAACCACAGACTTGGAATCGGAATCGAGTGTACCTGCATGTTGTTATACGGCAATTCATTCCCAGGTCCTTTTGTTTCCTCTTTTCATTAGCCCCAACAGTGGCTCCTCATCCCGTCATCTGAGACGGCAGTTAGGCATGAAGGGGAGCTTGCGTGGGGGGGGGGGGGTGCTGTTTGGGTAATTTGCAAGGGGGCCTGTCGCAACCTGCACAGAGAATATATATAAGGTTGCCTGCAGCTGCAATGATAGAGGTATTCCGCAGCTAATTAACAGAAAAGCACACTCTGGTGGTCACATGTGTAACGTCTCAATATAATGCTGAACGAGGAAGCCATGGGCTTTAATCGCATTGCCCCTTCTGCTTGAATAATTCTGAGTACTTTCTTGGCAAAGGCACCGAAGGCTCACGGGTTACTGCATGGTCGATCCTCCCGCGAAGTCCTTTCCATTTTGATTCAATCAATCTCTATTCCATAGGCCGCCAAAATCTATTACACTCCGCCAGGGATGTTGGGTTCAAACGTGGGAGAGTAGCGAGCAGTCTGGGCACTCCGGTGCGCTGCAGCATTCGGTACACTGTTTGAATACGCCGTTCTTCTGTGTGGATCGTTCACCACATGATCCCGGCTCTTCAGATGCTTCGAGTCAAGTCATTATTCAGTGCTTTAACACACGAGTGAGTGACACACGGTGTGGTGCGGTAGGAACGCTATCTTAGCATCGTTAGCATCGGTCACTGACCGTGTTGCATCGCATGTTGTCATGGTGTCACTGGCCATTGTGTGTCAGACTACAAATGAGGCTGCAAAGGGGTGGAAGCCGTGTGTCTCGTTCATTCACATACACCCCATGTTCTCGGTTTGAGAACCAACCCATAAATATCCAATACTTTCTGCTCACCAAATACTTCCCCGAGCAATTTCTTCAGCTGGAAACCCTCCAAACTGCGTTATTTATTTTGCACATCCTTTGGTGGCCAACACATACTTCCTCTGTTAATACTTGAGACCTCTCCATAACCATCTCAGTGGACTTTTCTTTTCGGTTCCCTGCTTGGAAGTCAGCCTTAAGGTGCCGATCAACCCTTTTATTGCATTTGATTCTGGGAGAGATCTCTAACACTGATCTCTGTATTAGGAGTCCAGCTGACATGCCTGTGGTCAGGCTTCATTCCTGAACAACTGCTCTTCCTCCTTCAACCATGAGAGCTCCAATCGGGCCCAGTGTGGACAAAGTGGCCTTTTCATCCCAGTCCTCTCCAGGCACCTGGCAGCTGAACAAATATAAGGCTCAACTTAATGAGTTCTTTAAGAAGAGGAAAAATGCTTTACACAGCTGACGCACTGGGATCAAATGTGTTTTAAGATAACCAACGTCAACATGCTTTATGTTGACGTGCACTCAGTGCTCGGGTTAGCGTCAATAACCATGTCGGGTTTATTAGGGAAACTTGTGTAGCTGGTTGTCAACATTCAAACGGACTGTGTTGACAATCTGAAGGCACTGAGCAGAAGTAGCTGTAGGATCACTCCCCATTCAGAGTCATCTGGGACTCTCAGATTTTGGTAAAAACAATTGTTGTTTATTGTTCATAGCAATTTTATTGCATTGCGTAATTGAGAATAACATGGGTAAAGCTCTTTCAAAGCCCCACTATAAATCATGTACTCCGGCTTGGTCAGTACATTGAAACTGTTGTGTCAATGTGTTATTTGGAATTTCAATGTTGAAAACTGGGAACTAATTTCGAACTTTCTGGTGGTTTGCGCTTCTTAAAAAGTAGAAAATACATTCCCATAAACACCCTATCTCATGCTTTTTATTAGAAACACATTAACATAATTTCTAGTCTGTTTTGGGAGCACATTGATCCTCAACCATTTAGCCTTTGTTGTTTGTATTTCAAAGCCCCATCACATCAAGTCAGAGCAATAAACAGCATATTTCTATCGTAGCTTAATGTCCCACAGCTAGCAACAAGGCTGGACTGGGTCAAGTACAACAAACGTGCAGGGCCACACAAGGTTTATAATGGAGCATTTGGAGCAAAATCATGCATACTTTGGCGTACGGGGCATGGATGCATGGAGGTAATGCCAGAGCAGTTCAAACAGGCATGCTGAAACGATAACGTAGAAGAAAGCAAACCATCTCAGGCTAAGGACTGAATTATGGACTTAAAGAAGATCTATTGAAGTGAACATTTTGATTTAGGGCTTAAAAAAAAACGTATTAACCAGATGCTGGTTGCATCTCAAATCTAAAATTAGATTTAAGATGGTTGTATTGTGATGGTGCTCTTAAACTTTAAGAGAAAAGTATTATTTTGTTTCGTACAAATGTACCATTTTACTTAGTTACATATTATAGTCGTATTAAATATTTATTCTTATTATCAAACATTGAAAAGATTTGCCTTTTCAATGTTTCATGATTTCTATGAAATGTATCGCATGAGTCTGTGATAAAGTGAGACATTGGCAAGTGAATAGTGCACATGCCACACTGGCCAACCTATGAGGGGTGGAAAGGAGGACATATAAAGAGAAAAGGAGAGATATCCTGGCCAATATCCAACCTAAACAACTCAAAGCCTTGAATCCTAAGCACACCCAGCTCTAAGCCTCTCTTTAAACATAGAACCATAGAAGACGGAATGAGCTCTACTCTTGATTGGGAATTATTAATAGGAAAACATTTTCCGTAAATAAAATGACTGACACTACCTTCTGGAAAAAGGTTCAACACACAGAGAATCAAGTTCGCAATATGAGATAGTCCACCATTGCTAAAGTCTTACTCAGAGGCTTGTTTTATTCACCATCGACAATTATTAATCAAAATCAATGAACGTGTAAATGACACTGCCTTTTAGAAGTTGTTCCTTCCAATAAAAACATGTGTAAGTGTAATCAGGGATCTGGCGTCTAATCACATCAAACGAACGGCAGTAAACTGCCAATGTGCTAGCACTCCAGCACAAGAGCTTTGCCACACAATAATAATAATTGTTTAGCCTAATGACTGTGTCCTTGTTAAACAGTGTCTCCATTAAACCCTGTGTGTATCCATCACTGTTCAGCACTCAAAGAGTCTGTCGGTGAAAAAAAAAAACAACAGGACAGACACACTTATGCAAACGAGGAATTTGAACCACTTGATATATCATAATGGTGCCACACATTCAGGCAATTACGCCGGCATTCCGAGTGTGGAGACGTAGACGGCTAATTTGGGCCCATTGATTTCCCTCTTCCTGAGTGTTAAAGGCAGCGAGCCACACTCCAGTGCACAGCTGAAATGCGTGGCGTGATCGCGCCTAGCGCAGGTTCGATGACATCTGGGAATGACTGTTGGCCAGGGTGGGCCGCAGGCCCCAGCCCCCAGCCCCCAAGCTCGCACCCCACCCAGTACTGCACCACCCAAACCTCCAACGCCTACGGCCCCTCCAGGCCTCCTGCTGTTCCTCAATATAAACGCTATACATGTCAAACCAGTCGAGACATTTTGATTTCATAATCAAATAAAGCAGAAGGAATAGACGGAT
>NC_136938.1:7595916-7610916 GCF_949987615.1 Pollachius pollachius | reverse complement strand
AGAGCGAGAGGAGAATCAGGAAGACCTTGGAAGACGATGGTGTTGGCCTGGACCCAACACTGTGTGTTTTTGGCGGCCCCTAGCTTGGTTCCATGGGTACAGCCTGGGGCCCTTGGATATGCCACAGTCCCTGGGGCCCAATAAGAAGGGTCAGGGCCTGGGGACTTTGAGGACACAGGGACACCTGCCAGAGCGACCAGTGGCCTTTGGATCCCTTCCTTTTTAGGTTGACCAGGCAAACAGAAAACCACTCAGAGATGGGCGTCGGTGTGAGGACGCAGCAGCATTCCAGGAGTGTGTCTCCAGCCCTGTGACGTCAGCGCAAGCCACATCTATCATTAGCCTTTCCACCGCCAGCTCCCCCCATCGCTGCCTGCACCCATTCAGCCGCGGTGCCAAGTGCCAAAGTCTGCGGATTGAACTCTGTTTGTTTTCTCGCGGATGATGACCAGTGCCATGTTTCTGTAGCTGTCACAACACGGCCACATTTTAAAGTTGACTTCAACGGCTTTTAAAGAGCAGCAGGGAGTACTTGTGAGGGGAGTATTATTTTGCCGTCATGCCCCTGTCAGAATTTGGCTCCGCTACTAATCTCTGAAAATTACAGTGTAACTGCAGCCGTGGAAAATCGCTTCGGACCGTCACAGTCCGGGCTTTCATAAGAAAATGCGAGAAATATAAATGCATTGAAATTATTCTGAACAGAACATTTTTACATAACACACTAGGATGACCTAAGTGACAGGCTTTGGGTAAATATATATTTGGGTTTACAAGTAAACAACAGGGACTACTGAATCTCTCTCTCGATCCCTCTCTCTCTCTGTATATACTGTATATATATATATATATATATATATATATATATATATATATGGTTTATTTGTTTATGAATTGTTTTTTGTTTTCCTGTTTCACTAAATGCAACACACTTCGTTTCTGCCTTTACACATCCTTTTAACTTGGCACTATTTCCAATAAATGTTATGTTGCTAATGCAAGTTTTTTATGAGGAAGTCCATGTTAGCCTTATTTTTCTCATTTTGCGATCCATCTCTGCGTCCCTCATTCACTTGGTCATCGCAGGCCCCCTCCACCTCATCTAGCAGCCGATCAGGATTTCCATCCATTGTCACCACAACCACCACCGGAGTCTGGACGCCGTCAGGGGGAATTCTCATCTCCCAACAGACTTCCTGGATCCATCGTCCCGTGAAGTATGACTTTATGGGTGTCCACTTGCCAAATTTTGTTATATCAATAAATTGCATTGTTCATTTTTATACTGGTCTCTCACTGATTGAAATGTGGTGCAGATGTGCAAAAGTGATGTAGATGGAGTTGAATGTCCCTTTTAACAGTACAGCATTTTCTGTTTTATACCCCAGTAAAATGTCCCCTTCAAATATCTGTCAAAGCGTATCCTTCAAAGGTATGGAGATCAGAAACACTATTACTGACCCGTTTGGTGGGCAAGCATTGCTTCCAGGTGAGCAAACCATCCATTGACGCTACTCAAATTCCACTTTTTTTCTCTACTGCTCCAAAACTAAATATAGTATGAATACATTATCTGTGCAAGAGTGTCTACGTAGTTACAGTGCACTCAACCATTAAAATGATTGACCTTACATAACATAAGATAATGTATGACGACCAACTCAACTCCTTTTTACAAATATGCTATTTGATGTTCATAATAGTACAGAGTCACGTTGACAATGAGAGATAGGGTTAATTTTAAAATACATTTGATGATTTGAAGCAGTCGAATCATCAAATGTCAATACACAGCCCTACCCCGAATGGCCTGATCCCATCCCTCTCATCAATCTCTTCCTTTACTTGAATAAGGACACATAACAGATGGGCTCTATACAATGGCCGGTCTTGATTGGCCTCAGTCCTCATTTGTTGATCAGTCCATAAGGGCCAGGGCGCCAGTTTGATGTCATCAGTTTGCAGCTGTAGGTCAAGTGAACTTTGACTTGACATCACTTATGGTGAAAATTGACCCTTTGGCCTCCTACCAATTAAACCTTTATGTATTTGGTACAATTGGTGTACACCGACAAAGGCATGCATTAGAGGATAAAGTGAAGCCTTTAAATATTTAATTAGGCAAATTATTAACATACAAGATTGATCTTGTATCTTGTTGAGCGTTTAAACACAAGATAGATAGATAGATAGGCTGATGGACAGGGTATTAATGTGAAACGACCACGTATTTTATGAAAAGGTAATGGATTACCGTTCATTCAGGTCTTGATAAAATTCATGCCATTTTTTGTGGAATAATTAAGGAGGTGGAAGCGAGTTTCCACAATTTGACAAATGGAAGGCAGCCTTAGAACAGAGAGGTTTGGGGTTTCAGTGGAAGCATGGGAGAGTAGCAGTGCTAGAGAACCAATCGGGAGAGTGGGTGCAGTTGAGTTATGGCTTTTAGCAGCCAGTGGTTTATGTGCAGTATTGGTAAAATACAGAGCACTTTGAGAACATTTATCATCAAACACTGAGATGTAAAATGGCTGCCCTGCTAAGCCTCTACAGCCCTGATGGCATCACACTTAAATTATGCATGATCCCAACGTAGAAATAGATGTCCGGATGCATCCTATTTCCTGGTGTTTTGGTCCTTAATGTTTTAAAAGGTTTTTTGTTGTATTTTCTCTGGTGTCCGTTGTGGGGGAGGGTGGAAGTCAGCCCATCGCTGCTAGTCGTTTTGGCTTGTCTGAATGTTAGCTTAATCCGATGTAAATCTGTCAGCCAAGTCACACTGCAGAGAACACGTTGCACACTGTAGCATTCACTGTGGTCTTTCTCACGCTGCAAGGTGTACTGAAAACTGAAACAAGGGCTGATACTCTCATATTTGGAGCAGGAATCGCAGAAAGAAATGGATTAGGTGCAAGAATATAACTAGCGCTCTGTGATAAAGGAGGAGTATATATTCACTGCATCCCTTAACCAAGAAACACACCTAAAGGACAGTCTTATCCCCTATCCTATTCCACTCAGAGATCAGTAGGTAAAACCATCCAAAAAATGGAGATGATCAGCCAGAAGACAGTACGTGCAAACAGAAAAAAGACAAAACACTTTAGACTATTGTGTATACTCTCCCGACATCGTAACAGCAAGTGTATTCGTTCTTCGAAAGGACACAGGGGTGTGTAGGGGGGCACTGTGTAAACTGGGAGACTGGCAGCATTTAACAGGTGACAAATGGGGTTTCCCAAGCCGAACCAGCCCGGTTGTCTAACTGGGGAAGGTTTGATGAATGCAGAGGTGAGGCCCGGCAGGCAGGTTTATTTTTATTACATCTGTCAACCCCTCTGGTTTGGTCGACATGTCCTCCAAGCATATGCTAGTCTGCACCCAGCCCACAGAGAGAGGTGGAAGGAGCTATCTGCATGGAATTCACTAGAATTGTTAATCAAAGAATTTCAAGCATGATCACTTCTGGGTTGCATTATCGTAACCATGGTTCCCTAAATGTGTGGAAGCAAGAACTATTACTTCCGCTGTAGTACACGGTGGGGAATGGGGCCTCATATGATCTGAACATGTTTAAAAGGTTTATTTCCCTACATAGCCGCACATCACACAGCAAGCGTGGTTGGGTTAATATTCTTCTTCTTCTTATTCCAAAATATGATATGAAAAACACACAGAGGGGAAAATGTGCTGTAAAGAAATAAACAAGGTCACAATAAAAGGCAAACATTCATCAGAAGTCAGGGTTTGTACACCGCTCGTGTAAAGGCCCTTGCCAGAGCGAGAGCAAATCTAAAAACACGTGCAGCACCTTCAGTAGAGCACAGGAAAAGAGGAGGAGAACAAGGCTGTACCCAGTGGCAAAACACCTTCCACCGCTGCTTCTTTCTCCTGCCTCTCTCCCAAAGAGAAACAGGAAAAACATGGTTTCTTTATTTGGCTGCAAGGAGAGTACTTAATCTCTTTGACAGAGGATGGGAAATCACAGGGAAAAAAAAGGAAGAGTGGAGGAGCTGGGAAATATTCTTTTTAAGAGAAATGATTCATGGGACTACGGGTGTGCAACTCATGAGTCAACAATGTGCTGTGGGGTTTGTCTTTGGGGCCGGGGTTTACGGTTGGGGTGTGTATCAATAGGTGATAAATCTCCTCGCCGTACCTGGATGATGGCAGCAACCTCACAGGTGTCTCACCCCGAGCACACAGTGACCCCCTCCCTCCCTCCCCCCGCCGTCCCCTCCCTCCCTCCCACCCACCCCCCAGAACACACAGGTCAGGGGAAAAACACCATCCACACGCGGCTAGAGCGTGAAGAGGCCGTTGGGTGCAGGGATGCACCCGAGGTCCGCGATCAACTTGCTCCTTAAAGCCACGTCACATGAATTCACTCTTAAAGACGTTTTGGATAACAAAGAGATGGAACTAATGTTGTTATTGTTCAACGATTAGAGTTGAAATGGTGTCTATGACCCGCAGGGTCCTAGTGTTCAGTGATAGGTGGTGAGGTGACTAAATTAAACTATCTTCATCCGGACATTGTCTATTTTTCAATCGGGACTAATGACAAGACCGTGGATGACAAGAGTGAATTAGAAATACCAATCAGGATTCTAAGGTGTCCACTAAAAAATCAGACATGTGCACCCTTTCACCTTGTCACATGAGAAGCTTTACCACCAAACTCAATTAAATTAAGAGCAGTCAGGCAGAGGCCCACTTTTTTCCACTCAAACGAGCAAGGAGAGACACAGTGACCTGCTTAATGTTGATAGAATGGTCTTTAATGGCGATGGTTTGAGACAGATTTAATGTAGTGACTTAATATGGAGGCCTCTCACCTCTCCCCAAGGCTCTCTGCGGAGAGACACCATTATGTGATCAAAAAAGCCCAGCCACCCAGCCGGGAGACCCTGTATAATCAAGGTCACACTGGGCCTTGGCGCCTGGTAGTGTGGTTCCGGCAGACACCGGCCAGGTATCAACATTACGTTGGATTATTTGTTTACTTTGTCTTCAAATACCAAGTATATGAAGCAATGCTGCCAGACCTCGAGCCCTGTTTTGCATTTTCCCCATGCGTCTTTTGCATCTTTATTAAAACCGGGAGAAAATCTCCTTCTCATTGATACGCTTTGTAGAACCTCACCTTCGTTCGCCAATAGAAACACACATGGCACACCCCCTGGGCCCTTTTCTACACTCCCATGATGAATAATGCACCGCTACAAACACTACATATTAGCAGAGACAGAGCTTCCTCATTGCAAACCCACCCCGCATTTCTCACCGGAACAAGGGGGAAGCATTTAGTCCAGTCCAGTGCCAAGAAATCACCCTGGGCCTCTACTGATCTCTGCTCTTTTCTTTTGTGTGTTTGCGTGTGTGTGCGTGTGTGTGTGTGTGTGTGTGTGTGTGTGTGTGTGTGTGTGTGTGTGTGTGTGTGTGTGTGTGTGCGTGCGTGTGTGTGTTGTGTCCCCTCCAATTTCTCTCTCGACTACAGGAGGTCTGTCTTCAGTTCATCCGGAGTTCAAACGGAGCATCAGGGAAAGACCATCGTCTCTCCCCCCATCTGTGTCTATGAGGTGCCGTTCAAAGGAGCAGCGAGGGAGAGATCCCTTCAATTAGAGTGATTTATGAGATACTTTATTGAGGTTATTACACATAGGCTAAGGCTAGGAGTTTTCCGACACTGGTAAAAAAAAAAGGTTCATTTACGTGTTGATTACATGAGGAAGAAGAATGGCTGGTCGGCTAAACCTTCCACACAGTATCAAATCTCATCCGGCGAGTCATCAATCTAAAATAACTTGCACTTCATTAGTCTTAATGAACTTCCGTCTGTCGGGACAGTTTCACACCATTTCCGCTGCGCGCCCGTAACAACAAAACAAAGAGGAAAGGCTTTTCGCCGAAAACAATGGCCTTATTTATTTCCGTGTTTAAAATTTGTGGTCGTTGAATAAACCCTTTTGTACCGTTCTATTATTAGTTCCGCTTAGGCGGCAATTTTTCACTCGCCCGGCCGTAGACGTGGCCGTTTTTTTTTCCAGAGGATTAGCTAATGGGTGGCACTTGTAATGTTATCATATAATGTATCTGTGCTGCAAACTAAGCTGTTAAATCTCATACAATTATGTAGTGCTCGTTATGCAATTCAGCAAGAGGTATCCGCTATAACACTTTAACTTTGTCAAGGCGAAAAACACATCTCAGGCACGCGGCTAAAAAGGTATAAACACATGTTATTTTTCCCTTGTCTAGCACAAAATGCTTAGGAGGAAAACTCTGAGGAACCGTTAAATGCCAATTTTGTGATTTAAAAAGTCGGCAGAAACGTATTATTAACTAGGGAAATACAAGCCCTTCAACAGCGTGATGGCCTATGTGAAAATCAGCATAGGCCTCTGTTGCTCCACGGCTTGCAAAAAAAGAAATGGTGCCACTTTGTGTTCTGGCCGCCCAGAGATTGCCAGGGTATTTTTATGTGGCCTTTTAAATAGATAAGCATTATTTTTGAAGCCTTCACAAAAAAAGGGAAAGTAACTACAGAACTGCTTATGATTTGTGGGTTATAACACTCTCATTAGAGGATGTGACAACTCTAACCAAACAGAATTAAGTGAAAGACTTGTAATATACCTATAACATCATAACATCATAAACACTTTTACTGACCTCTGTTTGCACACGTTAATTAGTCATTTTATAATTGGCTAAATGTAACACCTGAATAAAATAGAAATGAAATTGGTATATATAAACAAATCAAAAATATATATATATTTATTGAAGTATTTATTTTCATACATAAGAATTGCCTGTTCAGTGGTATCTATGGAGAAAAATACATTTCTTAAGCTCAAATGTAATTCATGCCTCGAGTCGTTATCTAACGGTCTTAGTCCAGCCATGTTGATAAAATGTGCGCATGTTTATGGACATAAAAGGGATTACACATTCAAAGTCACACCACAATCTCACTTCCTCCCCTTGTAATTATAAACGGATTAGACTGCATTCAAAATGCAAAGAAACCCTTCTACGGCCAGACCCTGTTCAAAAGAATACTCTTTTTTTATACTTGCTTAATCTATCTTTGTTCGTTTTTTCTATCTTTGTTTCGTCTTTTTATTCAGTGGTAGGGCATTCTCCGAGACGATGCTTATTACAGAATGCCTTTCTTTGCTTTTTGAAAAAAAACAACACCATTTTAACACACAGAAAAAAAGAATATAAAAATGGCTGGACAATTATTTCTAATTGAAATCCATGGAGCTTTAGCGGGGTAAAGTCATAACGGGCTGCGGGCTATGAGAGGCAGGGCACGGTGAATTAATTAGGCTGCCAGAGAGAGTGCAGTCCCAAGCTGACCCCCTGGACTTTGTCCCTCCTCCTCCTCCCATCTCCCAACCAAACAATAAGATGATTTTGCCAATTAGGAAATATCATTTCAATTTGATTCGCTCTCCTCAACCTTTCTGTTGAATTCCCTTTAGGACCGTAAGAAAACCATGTGGAAACGTGAAGACCAGGTGATCCGTTCATTTGCATTTGTTAATTAAAAAAATGATAATATATGTATGCATAGATATTGTATAATAAAAAAATGTGTGTCATGTTAATGAGACTGTGTCTCCGTGTCGGTTGTGGGAAGTTATTGTGTGGTAAACACAATCACAACGTATGTCATGAATATGTTTTTTGTTGTTTTTTCTTGTGCTCACATAGAGAAGAATTGAATATATGATAGGATGTCACTTTTCCGTCCACCCTGCACACAATACCCGCAGGCCGAGTCCTTTAAACGCTCGTAAACATATGCACGTACCGCTGATATGGACACACGTACCGTGTCCACATGCATACGCATGCGCCCAGGTCCATAATCACATCTTCATTGGAGCACAGCGTGATAATAGCGGCTGGTAATCCATTTGGGGCGTACACACCCATGCAGAGGTCAAGGGTCAACACACATGGGTCTGCAGAGGGAACAGGCTCCGGGGGAGAACGCAGCTCGTCATTCTCATACCTGGAGCTCCACTACTACTACTACACTCATACCTGGTGCTACACAAACTACTATTTGTTGATTAATATTTAAGATACAGAAATGCAGAAGTGGGATTCAAAGTTGATGAGACATTCTGAATGGAGAAACATTTGTTGTATTTTCAGTTCAGACTACGATTATTTCGATTTGTTGTCGTCCCCCAAGTAATGCTGCATTTCTTTTTAGTTTTTCTGCAGATCTTTTGAGGACAAAGTACTGCTATTCAGATTAATTTAAATACACTAAAAATATTCACAGAAACCCCCCAAAGTGCGTGTTTATGTGTTCCGACATGTCGATAAAAGCAGTTATTGCCACTTAAACGACCTTAGCACACCAAACCGTTAAAGTTACAACATAAGTCAAGCCATCAAAAAGCTGTTGTTGTTTTCTTGTAGTTTTGTTGTGCTTTAGTTGTAAGTGGCAGCAGCTCCCCTGAGCTCCACAACTCCCTGTACCTATCTCCTTTAATCAGCCAGTGATCCCTCCGCAGAAGGCCATAATTCCTGTGGACGGGCGATATTATAGCCCAGGGAGCCTCCAGACATATTAGAGGGGTAGAGGTGGGGAGCAGGCCCTCGTCATTCGTACAATAAGGAAGGGGCCACACCAAAGACGGAAACAATAACTGCACTTCTCCGACAACGGTGGCCCCGTGCACCCAAATGTAGAAAAATGACAGAGGGGTGTCGTCCACGGCCGCATTACTTTTGAGTTACCGGCTTGATTTGCAATTCAAAGAGCGCGAGGAGTGCTGACCACAGTGCCGCTGCCGCAAAGCCCACCGTGGCAAATAAGGCCGGGGGGCAATTTGCGGCCCCCTTTGTGAGGGGAAAACACTTTTAGTGCACGTCGTGTAAAAAATATGATAAATACCGAAACTAATGAGGCCGAATTCGGATTTCCAAACCGAAAAATAATGGAGTTGTGGAGTTCCTTTAACGCGTCAAGGCCATCCCTGCTTTTGAGCAACTTTGATGAAGCCTGGCCTTGACGAAGCGCTCTGTCCGTCAATCAATGGTTAACATAACTGCTTCATCAGAGGAAATGTTAAGCACACCGTCTGTTATGCTAATGCCCTTGCTTATGGTTATGCTTATGGTTTGTTTTACTTTAAGTTAAGAATTAGGAACACTTTGTGTTCACAAATGATCCAGACTTCTTCCTCTGAGTCATCTTCTAACAACGTTTGTCTCTGAGGCTCACCGAGTTAAAGCCCCATGATAAACACTCACAATCCTTATTTATTCACAGCTTCACCACGTACAAACATAAGCACGACACCTGATTAATAAAGATATATAGCTACATAGAATTAAACATCTTTAGGCTATATAGATATAGATATCAATTCATACGTAGATATAGGTATATAAATATGTTTTGACGGCAGCTTAATTATCATATAGACTCATATCATATTGTTACACCGTTTTTACATCATCCAAAGTAAACAAAACGCAATAACAAAGAAGACGAAAAAAAGAAAAGAAGGTGTTTCCAAACAACTCCCGGGCACATCGGGAAGATCTTCATCCCGACTATAAATCACCTTGTGCGTCTCGCGCCCGCCATATGGAGGAGCGGCGAGCGCACTGAGTCCGAACTTGCTGATCCTCCGTAACCGGGCCCAATTAATTCATACGCCACCTCCTCAGGTCTGCCCCGGCCCCGGCCAGAGAGACACAGGCACGGCGCAGGGGAAGTGTTGCACCCAGCAGCTGACCTGCTCACAAACACCGGGAACTCAGAGCGGCCCGTGATTAATGATGGAGTGTCGGATGAGCTCACCGAGACTTGGGAAGACTTTGAAGAAGAAAAAAAAAAGAGGGCCGATTTTTTGGGGGGTCGGGCGGGGGGATTTTGAGCCACTGTCGAAGGCTTTGCTGACTTTGACTCTCTGATATGCACTGAGGTCATCCGCCAGTGACGAATGTGCTTATTGGAAGTGTGTTTTTGTTTTGAAGATTTGATTTACAAAAAAAATACTACAATCTGAAAATATACCATACATACATTATTAATACTTGTACATTATCATTTAACCATATTCTATACATTTCCAAAAGATATCAATAGAGTATGAGATTGTCTTAATTCTGCACTCATACACTATTTTCAGGTCATGTTATTCTGTATTATACTTTGAATATAGTGCATGACACACCTCAAACATTTATTTAACGCAGGGTGCTGGTAAATGTCCATAACACGTAATAACATGTAAAACTCAATGATAAATATCCCTTTTTTTAAGATAATATCTTCTCGCAACTTTTAGCGAGTGCCAATACCTTGAGATGTACGATGCATAGATACAAACATATCACATCCTAGAATCTCTCTGACCTGAATCGGATATCCGTTCAGATCCAATCATTTGGTGCAAATGGCAGACGCTCCCCTCGCCGAGACTAGACTAGTCCTGCTGCTGATAAGATGTCATCGGATCACCTGTCGGGATCGCAGTGACATTTTAATCGCTGAACACACAATAGCAGAAGTGAGCACAAATGATTTATCCTGATTAGAGGTCCAGTTCATGCAAAGAACTCCTCCAGAGGATATTAAAACTGCTAATGTCGTCTTTTCAGATAAAAGTCACATCTACTTGGCAACCGCTTCATATTGAATCCTCATCAAATATCCCCCTGGACGGACATTCCCATCAATCCTGATCCCACAGGCTCCGCAATACAACGTTGTCCATTCCTAGCTTTTGTAATTCTCACTTACATAACACTTAATTAAGTGAAACAATTGAACGTGCGGGTTATAGATCGCGATTACATCGAGAGCAAGAGATTTTAAAGCCCCAATGAGGAGCTTTGATGAAGTGGTAGGGTGTTCTGAATAGAGACTGCAGCTTTATCTGCCTTTCTTTTCTAGCAGGTTCGCCAGCTTAGCTTGAAGGGCGTTCATTTGTTTGGTGAGAGAGGAAGTGATGGTGGGTGCACAGCTGTATGGTAATGTGTGCGTGCGTTCGTGTGTGTGTGTGCGTGTGTGTGCGTATGTGTGTGTGTGTGTGTGTGTGTGTGTGTGTGTGTGTCAGCGGGGTGTGGGGCGGGGGTTTTGGGGGGGTGATTGATGGAAAAGTAAGGGTGCATTAAAAGCCCCTTTAAACGTGTCTAATCATAGTGATTAACAGATTTATTTCCTTTATAAATTAAAAGGCATTATATATTCTTTGGCAGCACAGAAAAACAGGAACCATCACAACAATGGTCAGAGTACTTGAACCTTTACAGGATTCAGCAACGCGCTGCTTCATTACCGCGTGCACAGCCCTCTTGATTGTGTTAGATTGCAGGGATAACCGAGAGTGCGGGGCTGGTTAGGGTGTATCTGTGTTTTCGGTACACCTCAAACCATTATTGCCCGGGCTCACCACAGCATCTGGCTCTCACTTCAAATTTGAGGTTTCAAGTTCTTCAGCGGCCTGTGAAAACGTGTCGGAATTAAATTAAAAACCAATGCAGTGCCATGGCAAAACTGGACGTTTTCCAAGAGTGCATTTCACACACCATAAACGCTACAGAGATCTGTAAACGTATAAGCCGGGTGTACCGCCAAGTCCTGTAGATTTGTTGGGACAGCATGTGTTTAAAAATACCCCCACCCCGATACCCTACCCCCCTCCCACCAGAAAAATAACAAGCTGCTTTGCATTTGAAAGGAAAAGGGGAGGCCCCCGAATTCCTCAGAATTTATAGCTCTTGAAATCGAAAGTTTTCTTTTGCCTGCTTTTTGTCTGAACAATATTTCAAATTGACTTCAAGATCGCTTGAGTTGTGAAGCCGATAACGGTCTAGGGTTGCATAGGAATATATTACTGTAAATGATGACTGCCATGATTAAAATCCACAGAAAATGAAAAAAAAAGACCTATATTTCTGCATGAAAGGGATTGAGATGTAAATGAGGCCAGGGTACTCTGGTTTTTGCAGGCAACTCGCAATGCTCCCTTTGCCAATGTACCTCAACTATGTTATGTTGAGAATTGTCTAGAAACCCTCTGTTTCAATTAAAAGCACGGTGCATTCACTGCATGGGGAATTCAATCAAATGAACAATTGAGACATTGCAAAAATCTGGATGTAACTGTAGGGGTTTATCTTAAATGAAGGCATAAAATGATACCACAGTGGAAACGGGTTTGAAATTAAATGGAAAATAGAGACCAGGGACCAGGAAGGAACTGCACGTTCTATCTGGGATATAAAAGGGAAAGTTTTAAATGTAATAATGTATGTTCTCCGCATAACTGTTTAGAAAAACAAAGAGTAACCTTTTTCCCAAAATGCAAAGCGAGCCACAAGGGAGTCTTTACAGTAAAACCGATGTCTCGTTAGCAGCCCAAGCAAAACGATTGCACCATATAGAAGCAGATATGATTATATAATACGTAATACAATAACAAATCTGGTTAAACCAAGCAGGGAGAACAGAGCAGCCATTCAGTTCCCTCGGTCTTCTCTTATTATTCCTCCACAAATCTAATCCTATCGGACAATAAACGACATGAATGCCGCTAACAGGATTACAGCCAGTGAAAATATTTCCTAGAGGAGAGATTCGAAAGGTGGGAAGAAAGTGTGAGAGAGAGGGAGAGAGAGAGAGAAAGGAGAGAGAGAGAGAGCGAGGAGAGCGTTTGCCCTGTCAAACTCTCTCAAAGTCTTCATCCAAAGCCTTGTCTAGGGAAGGTGTTCCCGTTTCCATAACAGTGGATCAGTTTTAATTCCTCCTGGGCCCGGGTTTAGCACTGGACCCTAGCTTAAACCTTGGCAGTTTATTTAGTAGATTTCTGGAACATTCCTCCAGTCTCTTTTGGGGCAGAACAACAAAGATAGATGGTGAGAATATAACCTTTTCACGCCTTCAAGGGCATATACGGAGAAAAAGAAATCCTATTGAAGTACACAGAGTTCTCCTAATAAGTATGCCGCATTTATCAACCGTGTATATTCAAACTTTGTTTTGAATTCAATTTCAACCCTCTCAACTCAACAAAAAGGTCTAATGCACATTGGCCGACGTCAACAAACACAGTCATAGCTTAGAAAAAAAGCGACAAAGAGATTGAACAATCTCTTCACGACGGCGGAGCTCCGCAGAGAAAACGGAGGGGCGACCATAACTCTTTCGCCCTGGTAAAGACATCACTCTTGATCGTACGCAGCGCACTCATCACTCTTCTAATTGACTGGCAGGTCCATGACAAACGGCCGCACGCCTCCCCGGGACCACCTACCCAGCAGGGACAACAGGTCATGCACCTGGAAGTGGTCGAAGCCGCTAACACTAACAAACGCCGGTTGATTAAGAGTGGCTATTACCCAGGACCTTGGTCTGCACTACATCCAGAGGGAGAGAGACACCTAGCCTTGAGCCAGGGAGAGCTGGAGTAGAGCTGCTAGGAGTGATCTGGAGGGAGGGACCTATGTGTATAAGCAAATACACATACGCCAATCCCACCCAAAATATACCACACCGCGGACATGCTCAAACACAAATACACACCGCAAGGTACGCGCGCACAGGCTTGCACAGACACCTACGTTCATACATCGCACACATGAGTGCTCATGCAATCAAACACACAATCAGACACACAAACACATGCACACATAAACATACACCGAGCAGTGACATAAACACAGGTGTGAGCCCACACGACCGGAGTGCCGTACGTGAACATGTGTTTGGAAGGGTTCTGCATTGGTACTGATTGAGCAGGCACTTTCTCTGCCTCACCTGGGGTGCAATACGGGTAACAATAGCATTTCACATTCCACTGGGGCGATGATGAAAGCGTATAGCAACGATACAAATACTGGCAGGTATAAATTAGTTTCCGTTCTTATTGTTTCCATCATCGTCATCCTCAACCCCACCATCTTGGTAAAAATGTATAAATACATTGTTCATTTTCAAATGCGTCTTTTTCAAAAAAGAAGAAAAAGAGAAAAGCATGGTTAGTAAATTCGGGGCCGTTGTTGAAGGGCCGGTCTGTACCCTGCCATGGATGTCCTTAATCTCCACAATCCGACTCTATTGAGAGCAGCCTGTGTGACCCCCCCTGTCGTTAGGGCACAATGAAGTCCGTTCCAGATCCTCAGTGAACACCGTACCAGGGAGAGGACGGCCGTACTGCTAAACCCTGCCACCACAGGTCTGTGTGTGTCGCACTGCCCGGTTGTGTTGCGCTGAAAACACACACACATCCTCTACGGAAGCTGATGATGTGAGGGATAGGGGGAGGGAGGGCGCGTGTGTGTGTCTGTGTGTGTGTGTGTGTGTGTGTGTGTGTGTTTGTGTGTGTGTGGCGGGGACGGTGGGTGGGCCGGAGGGGGTGGAGGGGAGGGATAAACACTGCCTTTCTGTTTTTGGACAGCAGACAAACATCCTCCCAGTTTGTTTGTACTGTAAATCACGTTGTGCCCCGCGCCCGCCCTCCTACCAACCTGCCGTCTACCAACACCGCCCACTGTGACACATTAATTATAAGTTCCCCTATACAGCCTATCCCAGGCCATGAATACGTAATGCCCCGAAATGAGTCATATTCACGCGAGCAGACGCCCAGCGGTGAATAAACACAACCTATCCATCACGCCCGGCCCGGTGAAGAATTAATGAAAGTCCACAGAGGCAGGAGGCCGTAGGGAGGCCAGCCCAGCCAACGGGAGGAGTGCGGCTCATTATACTTTATGCTAAAAAACCTGCGACGCAGCGGCTATCGCCATCACCATGTCCCACTTTATCCTACCCCCTCCTCCCGTATCCGGGAAACCGGGACCCGAGCTGGAACTGAAAGTGAGATTGAAAGTGAAAGGATAAAACTTGAAGCGTGTGAATCTTCCGTTTACGAATTTGAGTGATTAGCAGTGGAGCAGGGAGGCGGGCGTCTGCTCTGAGCAAAGTGTTGCGTTTTCCCCGTTGTAGAC
>NC_136938.1:7585916-7588416 GCF_949987615.1 Pollachius pollachius | reverse complement strand
GAGTGTCTGTGCGTGTGCGTGTGCTTATGTGTATGCATGTGCGTGTGTGGTCTTTAAGCTTCAATCCAACAAGTCCCCAAGAGAGGTGTTCAAGCGGGTTGGTTTCTTAGGGTTGGCTTTGGACCATGAGTTTGGGAAATGTGTGTGTGTGTGTGTGTGTATGTGTGTGTGTGTGTGTGTGTGCGTGTGTGTGTGTGTGTGCGTGTGTGTGAGTGTGTGTGCGTGTGTGTGTGTGTGTGTGTGTGTGTGTGTGTGGGTGTGGCCTCCCATTAACATGCGTCTTGGGCGTTCCAATTACAACTAGAAAGCTAAAAATGTAGCTTTTTACCAAGGTATGCTCCATGGCACATTAGAATCCCAAGCCACCGCCATAGAGGGCCAGGAACACACCTGACCATATATGGTCATGGTGGTGTACCTGAGCCAAGAAGAATTTGTCACACAATCGCCTGATGAAAACCATCGCCCCAAACTCCGGTCAATTCATTCAAAAACAACGGATCCCCTGTTCTATGTCAAAAGAAGGTAAGACCAATAGTTAAACTTTCATTTAAGAAAATTAAGGAAAAGCCCATGATGCATGATGAACTGTGCCACATCTTGAGATAGTCATGTGTACAGTATCACCCAAAATATAAAGTTTATTCTGTTTAATCCAGTGTTTATTCTGAGGATTGGAACTCTTTCAGTACTGGGGGAAGTGCTGTCGTTTTTTGCATGGTGGTAAATATGGCAACAGGCTGGCCAAATTTGATCATAAGTGGTCAACAGAATACACATGTTCAGAATGACACTTGTTAAATGCAGTAGTGAGGCCTGCAGACACAACAATGGACGGAATACACACAATCTGGAGGAAAAACGATTTGGAAGTAGGTAAGCCTTGTCATGTTGCCTTTTAGTTTAGTTTATTTCTTGATAGTTTCGTAGGCAGTCCCCTTTGATTAACTGTACAGTAAAAGGAGCAGCTTTAGCCTATTTGGCTCATTCACAGCTATAGGCCCCAGCCAGTTGTCAATAGGCAACCTAAAACGTTTTGGTTCTCATCTCGGGGTCGTTCGCTGAGCGACCGCATCCCGGATAACGAGCACAAGTGAGCAGTCTGTCACTGCGGGCCTGACGAGCAGCGACTGTTTAAACAGCACCGAGCCCTCGGAGGGTAAACTCCAAAATAAAGACTTTAAACCCGTTCTTCTGAACTGAGTCCGCGGGGAGGGGGAGAGCGAGGGAGTCTTTGTCCTTGACTATACGAGGGGATATCTAAACAGCCAGGCTTTTGATGCCGGCCACTTGATGCGACTGAACAAGTCGCTACGTGAAGAGTGAGAGGGTGATTGACACCCGTCTCTCCGGAAAGGACAGAGCGTCACCTCGCGGGGAACCGTACCCGAGTTCCGCATCCATCCGAAAGCAACGAGAGAGTTGATCCAGCCGGCGCAGCCCCGCATATCTGTTACCAAGGCGATAGTTCCCACAGACGTACTGATAATAATCATAAATAGAATAATAATAATGCATAATGTGTCCGTAAACAGAAGCAGAAGAGGAAATAACAGCGATAGAGCGCTTGTTTCCTGGGGCCATTCAAATCTGCAGATGATAATGAGGTGAGTTCTATACTTAATCTCTAAAGCAAACTAATCTCCCCTTTAATATAGTTGATTCATGAACCTGCTCAAAAACATGTTGTTTTTAATCTACCCCTCGCTGGCGCTGCAGCCATAATAAAATGTGGATTAACTCGTAAGCCGGGTGATGTGGGGAGGGTTTTTCCTTTTTTTTTTTGGAGGAATGAAAAAGTGCATTTCTTCGGTCTAGTACAGTAAATATGTATGCTAATATACTATCTCATGAGGTCGTTGGAAACACCTCAAACACACTCTGTATATATCATTATTATAGACTGAAAGAATGCGCCTACCGGCTCACACATATCAGGGATCTGATCACACAGCCCGCACTGCAGTCTGGACATACAGCGAGCGGGAACCATTTCCTGAGGCCCGAGGTACACTCCGGACAGGGGGTTAGATTCTACTCTTGTCACTCCCACTTCCTTCCAAATGAATGGACCACAAGTAGATTCATTGAACAAACAAGGTGGGCCAGTAATTACCCAACAACACGAATACCAAGAACGTCACAATAATGGACACGGGTCAATCCATCCATCCCATAGATTGGATCCTATACTGTATCCAAGGTCTCTGTGTATTTGTTTATTAACTTGAAATCACATAACTATGCCACTGCCGTTGCGTAATCATGTTGTAATTATTAAATGTAGACACACAGTAAAAATAATATATATTTTGCAAAAGATGGTACGGTACACCGATGAATGGCTCTCATTCTGGAGGACTATTGTGGCTTTCTCATTCGTAGTCGGACCAGCCCCCCTTTCCATCACCCATAGGTGGGGTTCTAATGCAGATGGCATCAAGGAGCTCTGTGGATCAAGGACATGTGGTCGTGCTTATAGCGGTGGACCCAGAGCAGG
>NC_136938.1:7518416-7575916 GCF_949987615.1 Pollachius pollachius | reverse complement strand
ACAGGGCCCTTGTTCCGTAAGTAGTGCGATGCAAATTCATCTTACACGCTGCTACAGCTGTTAATAACCATGTTGATTTCATATGGAAGTAATCTAAATAGCATATCCTCCCGCAGAGGTGCTGTGCGGGTGTGTTTCCTTTACTTTAGATTAAAATAAGATGATCTCTCCACCACGCAGTGTGAGAGCAGGGGAAGCCTCAATCTTGTTTATACCAGACGGCGTGTTAGGTATATTTGAACTAGAAAACATTACAATAACAATGAAAACACAACTGAATGAATCAAAAACAACCCCGATAATATTGTTGTGGGGGACTGAACGTCAGTGTTGATTCTTTCAATATTTGCGGATGAAAGGTAAGATGGAGAGGGATCTGACCTCAGGCTGGTTTGAGGATTAAAGATCGTATCAGCCGCCCTTTGGTCGCCTTTTCAAAAAATGTTTTGGTTTCCATATTAACGTAACCATAACAGAATCTCCAAAGATCAGAAATGTATGTTTGGTGAATTTGTAGGATTAGAGAGGGGAGGTTGGGATTCCAATGAGCTTCAGTATTATTAGGCTACTCTGAAAAGGGCATCACCTTTGACCAGACCTACCATAGTTCATGATTAGAGTTAGAAGAAAATTTAATTAGGCCAGTTGTCTTGATTTGAAACCTGTTGCTAATTCAATTAATGTGTACGTAATGTTTGACTTCATCGCTTTCATAATTTCATTTCATAATGCTAGTGTGCGTAAAAAAAACGCTCCAAAAATAACCCTGATTAGTCACTGTATTCGTTTTATGATTTTTCTAGACATGAAGTATCTCCCTCGCTCTCTCCCGCTCTCTCTCTCTCTCTCTCTCTCTCTCTCTCTCTCTCTCTCTCTCTCTCTCTCTCTCTCTCTCTCTCTGCAGCAGATAAGCTACACTTCAGAGTGCCACAAGGGCTAATCATCTCATTGTTCCTGATGAATTGCCAGCCAAAATGATTATGCACTCTACAGAAACTCTTAATTAGCAAAATCCCTTTCTCAATCAAGTATCTAAATTACATTTGTACACTTCAGTGATTACTGACCAAAAGGAGGATTCCTTAGCTTCAAATAATACATTGGCCCATAAATGGTATTATTGAATGAGTGACCACTCCCTGAATGAATCTTGTGCTAATAATTAAATTGTATGGCATATCTTGGAGTGTTAACTCAGTGGATGCACATTGACTTGCGCTGGTTTTTCAATAGGCTTTTAAAGCAATTAAGTGATGGGCCAGGACATTAATTTGTCTTTTCCTGGCCATTGATTGTTCTCTTTTTCTGGCTCCTCCAAACCTGTTTACTTCCTCTTCTGAAGATTTGCTCTCAGTGGCTACAGGACCTCCTAACGCACATAACTCCATTGTAGACAGTCACAAAAGATGATGGAAACTGAGCTGCACACACCCACACACACACACACACACACACACACACACACACACACACACACACACACACACACACATCTGATTTGTTTATCCTTTACCAAAATTATGTTTAATGATCTTAAATGGCCTAATTAATTTACCGTATTGATTCAACAACGGATGTTGATAGCTAGCAATACAATTACCTAATTGATTCACCATGAAAAACATCAGAGGTTTGCTTCGAGGTGGACAATGAACTTTCTACTTTAGTGTTGCGGATGGTAAGTAAGCTACATAGCAATATTTATCCATGAGCTAAATAGCGATTGTTATCATACCAACTTGAGTCGCTATAATGTTCTGCATAATCATGGCGTTCCACATACATTATGGATTGTAGGTTTAATAAAACGTACTATAATTTCCGTCATGCATGGCCAATTATTTATTGACCTCAACCGATTAATTGTTCATGCCACCTTAGATGGAATATAATAAATCTTGACTGACTTAAGTTTATAGAGAGAGGAGGTGCCCTTTAATCTCTTAAATCGCTCCCTCCGTCCTGTATTCGAAAGACAACACGATCCACAGTGGTGTGAGGTGTAACACCACCACCTAGAGGACATATGCAGACATGCCCTTCCTGCAGACTCGCTTCTCTCAAGAAATGTACTAACTATATTACACTAAAGAAGAAATATTTTAGGTGGGAACATTAAGATGGCCACTGATTTCAGATTGTTTAAATCTATTTATTCTTTTATTCCATTAGCACGTATGCAATACCATGAAGTGATGCATTGACAATGATGTACATTTGACAGCCTATTGTGCCCATGCTAAAGGATTTAATAAATACAATTTATAATGATAAATAAATGATACATAGAAGTAAAACAAACATAGAGAATAACATCTTGGCGCCCTCAACATGAGTTGATCCTATAAAGAGACGCTGACTTATACTTTAAAAAACATCCTGAGATCCAGAACAGACATTGTCAGGGTTGAAAAATGAGTCACTACTCGAAATTCCTTTTTTTGTAATTGTTGTTGTTTTGTTTTTTTTCCACTAGAAAACTAACAATGTGCTGTAATCTATTAGTATCCCCGTTATTAATCAAGTAGTTGCCAGGCAGCCCGCAGCAGCGCGGTGATTTAATGGCCGTTACAGCATCCTCTCTCCTCAAGTTTCTGCATTCCATTTGTTTCTGCTCCCCCGGAGCCCTAAATCTTAACAACCCGTCACCGTACCATAATATTAGGCCAATAATCAAAGTCAATTATGGTCCTCCAAACCTCTTTCTTCCGACTCCCTGTCTCGCAACACGCACGCAAACGCACGTACACACACGCACACACATGCACACGCACGCGCACAGACACATCCTTTTGTATTATCACACAATTAACCTGAACCTTAAAACTCTCTCTCCAAACAAACACACACACACACACACATGCTAACACAAAAAACACACGCATACACACACACACACACACACGCACACACACAAACACACACAAACACACAAACACACACACACGTACACACACGCAGACACAAACACAAACACCCACGCACGCACGCACGCACATACACACACACACACACACACGCACACACACACACACACACACACACACACACACACACACACACACACACACACACGCCCACACACACAACACCCTCTTGGAATATCACAATTACCTGAACCTGAAAACCACAGTTCATCGCAGCACACTCGTTCTTATGTTAAATAATTATTTCACATTTTTCTGGGGGGCACTCTGCATCATTCATGAAAAACAAGAGGATGAGCAAAGCATCTGTGATTGCTGATGAATGATAGACCCGCCCATGCTTTCCTTTCGGAAAATACTCATAAAGACCGATCAAGCCCAAATCAGAGCATCGGAACACAGCCGAGTCTTGTGCACAAAAAGAGCAGCTCTTTAAGGCAAGCCGCCCCATGACGGACGAGCACTCTCAAGCACAAGGCCAAGGTATTGTGCTTGCCATAAAGTCTGCTTTACAGCGACTGTGATAAATGTTGTTTAGAGCGATTTAAGCGGCCCTTATGCTAGTGTCAGCACCTGACCCCTCGGCAGTGATAAAGCTATCAGATGGAAAGAGTTGAAACTGAAGTGAAATATGGAGGAAGAGACATAAGTGAAGCCCTGCATGACTGGCAGCTTTCCAGACCTGGAGCGGAAAAAGCTTTCAGCGGTGTTTGCCCCAATTCTGAGAAGAGAGAGATGAGGGGAAAAAAGTCCAGAGCAAAGGGGAGTGGAGATGATTTGCACTTGAAGGATGGCTTTTAGAGATTAAATTGGGATCTAATTGAACACACTCATAATTAGGAGACGTCTAATAGCTGCCTTGTTTTATAACACCGAATCCGTTCAGATTGAAATGAAAGAAAGTTTTATTATGTGGTTAAAAGTTGGCCAATCTATCTAGTGTAACTGACACATTTTATAAGATTTATGAGAACAAAATAATTGTTGATGTAGAAGTGGCTTGTGCCTTAGTCTCTGGCAGATGACTTTCCTATAAACATATGTTCCACGCATCTTTGAATTAGTTCCTACTGAAATTCCAATAACAGAAATTGTGGTGTTTGGTTGATTAATACACACTTTATCAAACAGATATCTGAACTGTACCAATGAAACAACCCTAAAAGTGCACATTTATAAAATGTGTTCTTTGTTTGTTGGATTGTGTCTGTAAGCTCTGTCCATAATACAAGAACACAAGTCACTAGTGATAGAGCACTGGGGGATTTGCTTTACACAATAGTCTCTCTTTCTCTCTCTCTCTCTCTCTCTCTCTCTCTCTCTCTCTCTCTCTCTCTCTCTCTCTCTCTCTCCCTCTCTCGACATGCTGACACAGGTGAAGAGAGCAGAGGAAAAACAAGATCTCATCTTAAACACAAATCTCTAGCTTTTTACCTAGATTCTAGGCAGGTTGGACGGCAGCAGGCTGGGTGCTCGCCTGCAGAACAACATAGTGACAAGACAGCAAACCCGTGACATTTGAGTAATCTGCCTTTTTCTCCTTCATGACACAGTCTGAGGTCCCTGGGTTTGAGTATAAGTCTGTGTATGCGGTTCCATAAATACACCCACAGATCGACCAGAGACAGGAACACACGCCAACAACAAAACTACTGCTGGACGGAAGGAAATACAAAGTTATCCATTTCTAAAGCCGTTCCTTCCTCCTTATCGCATCACGCCGGGGGAGGATCCACCACACTAAACCACAAGACGGACAGTCGGGCTAATGGAGCGACCATGGGATGAGTCCACAAAGAGTTCAAGTGATACCAAGAGAAAAGCCCTGTGCTCATACCAGGCATTTTATCCCTCCATCTTCAAAGGTTATTATTTTTTAGAGGGCCCCCATACACCCCAGGAGGGCCTTAAACGCCCACACCGCGTTCCCGGCTCCTGCAACGCACACCCTGCCCCAGCTGAGTAGTTGGTGTTGTCATGTCAAATAGAGACCTATAGGTTGCAATCAGCCTGCAGCACTGCAGACCACGTCCTCCTAGGAGAGAGAGGGGGTCACCCCTACTGCGCCTCCTAGTGCCCCCCCCCCCCCAACAGCCCCCCGCCCTGTTCGGACCCTCGATCAGCCCTCCAACTGCCCTGGGTTTTATTCCCGGACCCTCTCTCCACACACGCTGTCGCCTGGCCCTCCGTCGTTCTTCACTCGACTCTCTGATTGCCGGTTCCGCTATTCTGGCCAATCACCACTTACAACCCCTCGTCTTCCTTGACTTTATGACATTATTACACGCCTTTATCACTGCCATCAATACTGAGCTCAGCACCGCTGATTGTGGCTTCAGCATCTGACCCAAACTAGGCCCAAACTTTTGGCTGAGCCGGCGTTATACATGGCACCTGCTAATGCAGAATTTATATCCAATTATACGCTTTTTTAGAGAGAGCCAAACTTCCATGCAGTGGGATACAAACTGTACCTGACTGTATGTATAGTCGGACGTATCCACATTGCATTTCAACCTTTCACCTATAAGGAAGCGATAACTATTAGTGACCAAGAACTTGGCTGAGTCTGGGATGTTATTTTATTCTGTATAAATACATTCTGAACGCATTCTGAAAACAACCTTCACTGTGGAATAAAGATATGTTTGCGTGGGGAAATTGCATTCTTTCTATACTGACTGAGTGTATTTGATTTAACTTAATTAAAAATATTTGACACGTGATGATTTCTAAACCAGTTTGCAAACCAGGGCAGTTTTGTATTGAATTCAAATATTTTAAGGTAGAGCATTAGAAAAAAATAAAAATTGGCATTAAAAGTGTTTACTAAATGAATACAGATTATCTTGGGCACATAAACTTGTTGTTTATGGGGGAATATTAAGATGGTTGAGGTGTAATCTCACAATAGGCCATTTCAATGTCAGAGGCACACTGCATGAGTGTCAATTACTATTGACATCATGCTAATTGCAGCTGAATAATTAATACTTAGTGGTTCTAGTCTGAAAAAGAGGTCTGAAAGGGTGAGTTGGATGGCAGATCTTTGCTCTCCGCACACTAATTGGTAATTAATATACGTTTTAGTTTGGGGACTATATCATTAGAAATTGATCTGGTCAGGTGCATCATAAGTTGAATCAACCTACTCTACTTCAAGTTGTCTACAACCAGAACATAATGGATACCATCGCGTTACTCTGACAATGGACTTCAGACTTGCAGTCGTTACTCTTTATAAAAAAAACTAGTAGCATAAGTATAATACAATACTGCCATCTAGTGGCGAGATATGTAAGTGTGCAAGTAGACCTAATCAAAGTGAAAGTACATCTCTTTCCATTAACCTTATGTTCTTGTATTGTAATCACAATAAAATATACGAACTATGCAAACTATACAAAATTCTTACAAAGTTAAAATATCCCATCGTTGGTATTTGTCCCCCAAATAATTGGTAAAATATGTCAGTAATCTTACAAAATAATCCAAAGAAACATTTAAATAAAATACAGCAATCAATCACAGCTATTCAATGGTTAATTGTTGGTATTTAGTTAGGAACAGTGAGAGATTCAGAATTTGTCTTAGATGTCACCCATCAATCTTGTTTGGAGGCACAATGTGTTATGGTCATAAATTGTCGTGAAATTGACACAACTGTCACTGAACACAACGCTTGATTTCTGCAAGCACTCCCCTGCCTCGCCTCTTGTGAGCATGGAGTTTGCATGAATTTGTTTTTGCATTCAATCTCCTTTAACATCGTCAGCCCGTCGAAGATATACAAAGCCTGAAGTCACTGATAAAGCCGTTTTGCACGCATGTATGCACATGTAGCCAGTGTTTTGCATGACGCACGTATGAAGCCTACCAATACTGGAATACAGGCTCTAATTGAAATTCAATTTGGAGAAGAAGAATGGATCGCCCAGACAAACTCCATTTTGAACTCTCATGACAAAAGAAAAGTCTTGTGTCCGCAGGATATATTGCCCATTGGACCATTGTTTTGGTGATTTAGATTCGTTATAATAGCATCCCTTTGGGGGACCCAGCTATCAAATCAAAGGGACATAATTAATTACAATTAATTTTATTGAATGGCTCAATGTTTTCCTGGTGATGTTACTCCATCACTTGACAACAACATAAGCCAATCACAAACCCCATCTGTGATAGAGTAATGTCGTTATCCAGATAATTGTAATTTCTTTATTTACTAATCACTTTGCCATTCTATTTGCTAGTATTCCCTCAAAGGTAAAACTAAGCCTAAATGTTACGGTCATGGTCATTTGATCAGTCACAGGTTTCAGTCCTTACATTGTGCTCTATACATCTATTGTCCCCGGAGATGATCTGCCATTCAATGACAGCGTTATGGCTCCACATTGCAGACAGGGCTTAAAGGGGAGGTGATTACAGGCTTGAACCGCTGACGTCTGTGATCTGGTGTCTCCCGTTTAGTTTCATTTTGACGTCATCTCCTGGCATGTATGTACGCTGAAACTGATGCACAGTGAGCACTGCACGAAGCAGACCGCTTGCAGAGATAATACGATTTATAGGATTGTCTGTGGGACCTTAATCCACTAAATGGCAAGGAAATCGAAAGACATAGTTTAACAATTGCATATGTTGGGTTCCCAGGTGTCTGCATGCGAGAAGCCTGGATTACATTATACTTGTATAGCTCTACATTTGAACCATTTTGGTGAATTGCTGCAGAAACCCATCAGCCGTAGCAGATCCTTACCAAGACCTTTCCCCCAAATTAAACTCGTTTTCCCATATTTTCCTTGACATGTTGCTACATGACAATCAGCTGATGTGGATAACAAGAGCATTGCCAATACTTCTATAAATAATGATAATGAAAGTAAGGTATTTTCTGTACCTTTTTGTTGGATGACACATTCTGGTAGGCACAGTCACACACTTTGATGAAGAAGAAAAACAAAGCCTTTTAGTTATCAGATTACATTCCAGTAAGACAAACCAACATGATTGTCCATGAAAGTATGAAATGAATTTTGGGGCGTATTATTGAAATACTAACTCAAAACTGTTATAACTATAAAGTGTTAGATATGTTTATCAGATTATTTTCTGTTGGCCATTTGTTTTTCTACCCAAAAAACGTCTAATTATATTCTTAACGTTATTTGTAGGATTAATGCATTGACCATATATTACGCAATGAAAGCTATCTCTCACCAGCCAACAGAGAAGTGGTATGACTCTTAACATTTTCCTCTACGAAACTGTCTGATATGGTGATTATATACACAATATTTGTGTATTAAAGAAAAGATTTGGCACAGTCCACAAACACATCCACAGTTATGAATTAATCAGGGTTACGTCAGCAGAAATGAATGAGGCCTTTGAATGTTTTTTCAATACTACAGATGCTTAATTTAATAGAGGCCTATGTTTTATTCAAGTGAATTGTGGGCTTTGCCCTTACAAATTCCATGTGGGCTTTGTAAGTGTGTTGTTGACATTCTATCCCTTTGAACAATGTTGAGAAAATCAGCCAACATGGTGTTCCTGGTTGTTTCAAGATATTTTTCTAGCTGCATAGAAATCATTCACCCATCTCAACTCTGTACTGGAACACGGAGATGGAATACATGTTATACACCTGTGTAATAACACAACTTATTTGAAATGTACAAATAGGCCTATATTTGGCATTGATTTGAATTGTTAAAAGAGGAGAAAGGCAAGCATGTTTAAGGCATATTTCAACAACAGCTTGAGAAAATATGAGCATTGAAGCAGTAAAGCAGTGACCCCTGGCTCCTACCCAAGTCCAAGAGGACAGCCATAACATCCCAACACACTCTTAGGGTGCTAGGGTGCTAGGGTGCTAGGGTAGTACTCCCACTTCCAGGAGTCAAACCGACAAAGATCAAGACACATCCTCATCCCAAACATTTTTCAATGCAAGGTATTACAGGGTTATTCCTAAATCTTTCAACAACAAAAAAAAAAAGCATAGCAATAGTATATAAGGTTTGCTATTATGTTCGTGCAATTTTAGACTGGTGATGGTGATGGTGATGGTGATGGTGAGTCCTTTACCTTTGAAGAATGAACTGAAAAGAGACCACTATCTCTGGTGAAACACAGATTCTTAATATCCCTCTTTCTGATTGTCAGGGATTGTGCTGTACCTGAGGTTTTATGCAAATGTTTGTTTGGAGAACACTTACTCAGCAGGCTGACTGGTAATAACAGAGGTCAGGATGAAAGTATCAGATTAGAGCTTTAGGCCAAATTAATGGTTATACTTTGTGTAAACACAGGTTTGGAAATTTAAACGAGAAGCCATAGGAACCTAGTTTATAATGTCTAGGATGCCACACATTTGAGGGAGTTTGAAGTGTGTAAATGACCCCTTGAAACATGTTGAGTGTGGGGGAGACGTGAGATCTTTAGCCCGGTAAAGAGGCTGTTGCTAGGATGAGAAAAGTGAGATGATGCATGTTGAATTATGCAAATTTCACATGAGAAGGTCATTGCAATGTGTGCCCTGACTGTCTGATGGATATGAGGGTCTGGGCTGACATTCTGCCTGCCCCTCTGTGCGGCTGTCTGTGCGGTTCCTTCAATAACTTAGAATACCTCTTCTATAGGTCCAGGGGAAATAGAGGGACCACTCACATCCAAATACCAAGTTGATTTAGATGCATCAGGAGGGTTGGTGCTGGGCAACATATTTTCTGTGTATACTATAATAAGGCTTAACGATGCAATTCCCATTTCAATGAAAAACCAAGGCACTATGTAATGACACAGTTGGAATTTGAACCAAAGTAATCCCAGAAGTCGGCAGAGAACTATACTACAAGTGCAAACAAAATACTCATGGCTATGATATCATACGGTTGCAGCGTCAGGTTTAAGAGGAGGAAGACAGAGCTGAGAGAACAAGCTCTCACTCTGTGTGAGGGCTTTAGATGGCATTGTTGAAGAAAATGGCTGATGTCTTGAGCCATTTTGTCTCAGCTTCTGTGGTTTCTGCTAGTAGGAACAAATGTGTGAAATTTTAGGACAGTTGGACATCAAAGCAAGCCTGAGATATCTATTCACTTGGATAACAAGTACATATCTACTATTCACTATAATAACTAGTAGCCTTGTGCTTATAATCATCACCATTACAACTGACCAGCTCTGGTGTATTATTGTTAGCTTCGAATAGATAAATCTTTACAATGGAAATGGCATTCATACCACTGAAAGAGAAGGTTGGTTCTTTCAACTGTGATGGGATTTTCAACTCTGACACCTTCCTGTCAGAGTTAAAGATCAGATTTGAATGTTTGAGATTGAACAGGCAATCCATGAAAACATCAGCGGGCAATATGTTGACGAGTTCACAGCAATGTGTTTGAGCAAAGATTTGCTAAACTTTGATCTACAACAAATACATTCTGCGAATGTACAAACATGTGATTTTCAATGTACTACTCATTTATAAACTATAATGGTATGAATCATTGAAATTAGTCTTCATTATTGTGTGAACCAAAGCATGAATCACAGCATTGATTTTGTAATTGCCTAAATGGATTTTATATGTGAATTGTGCTCACCTGCTAACCTCTGGTTTTTCATACACATGTCCCTTATGTATTGTTACTTTCAAGGCTATAGTGTATGTATATAGTCAGGCCTTTATAGGCATGAAATGATCTAATACTGAAAGTAAAAATGAATATTGACACTATTACATAAACACATGGAACCCAAAGTAAAAAATATGAATGTATTGCATTGCAAATATACCTTTCTCACCAATAAAATAAAAAAAAAACATCTAAAATGTGTACATCTCATATAACATTCAGAACTACTCAAGGTGAAGAGAAGGGATAGAGAAAATAGAGATCTAAGTTAAGCAAATAATTGATTAGGGGACATAAGAAGCAATTATCCTTTATAACATTTACTTATTACTGTTTATTATTATTCATCAATCATACATCTTATTTAAACAAAACTCAGACTTTGAGGTCTTCCAAACAAGGAATTGGACAGACGAGCGTGAATAAGACCAACTCCAGTGTCCCCAAGCAGAAACCAGTAGGCCCAGTCCATCGTCTCCTCCTCTACTGTTGGACTGCAAACACAGGACGGAGCGGAGTGACCATCGGGCTTTATTCATAGCTGGACTAATTTCAGTCCTCCCTCGCATTGGGTAAACAGCACCGCCCAGAAGGTTGTTTGTTTTAAGTGTGGAGCGATCCATCGCAGAGCGCCGTGCTCGATTGACACTGTCTGCTGATCTGCTACTGCAGCTTTCTCAGAATAACAAGGCGGCTCGCTAATTCCCGTCTACCGGGGCTTCCACCGAAACGCCGAGCGTACGGTCCTACCAAAAAACCAACAAGGCGGGCAGGAACGCCGCGCCGCAAGTGCCCGCACCCCAGAATGGCTTCGGGAGACCTTTACGAGGTAGGCGAGAGCCTGTTCCACGGAAATACTCTGTTGTACACTGACGAATATTGTAATTAGGAAGTAAAGGGAGGTCGTCGCGTATGGAAAAGGCGATGTCCTCCTAAGCCCTTTAACAGGCGAAACTACAACTCAATTTACGGGAGACGAGCTTCTATAATTTATGCATATACTTTACGCCGCTTCGAATCCACTTTGAGATACGGATTCACCCGAATCGACGTGGAGATAGGACTAGTGGAGGTAAAGTAGCACGTCGCCGAGTTCAAAGTGGTGGCAAAGTGACAGTAGTGCTGAGCTGTCGGACATGAATAGCTACGGTGGTGGAAGTGAGGATGGTGGTTGTTAAGGTGCGCATTCACGTAGCTACAGGACTTCTATTTTGTTTGATCTTTTACAAAAATCCCCCCCCCCCCCCAAATTAGACATGAACGAACACTATGCATCGATATGAAATACTAACACTCACGTGACTATTTGATATCGCATTCGGTCATGTCTAGTTTTGAGGGAAAGTTAACCAAATAGATGGGTACACACACTTGGATAAGATGTTAATGGTCTCCCGTTAGCGGTTGTACTTTGGAGATGTGTTCAGGACCAAGCCGTCTACACGGTGTATGCGTTCGGTTGCTGACAGTGTTCACCACCTGACCTCGCTTCTGATGCTAAGAGGCCATTGACAAGCTCCGTGTCACTGCGTGTGTGTGTGTGTCATATGTTTCGGTTTCAGGGAGATAAGGGAGTAAAAGTGTGGTGTCCCACTCCAGACAGACCACGGCCAATCAGGATAGATCTTTGAAGGGCTATGGGAACAGAGTGTGGAGGATGAGGGAGAGAGAGAGGGCAAGAGTAACAGGTGATAGCAACAGGTGACATTGGCTGAGAGAGTAGACTGCTTCTGACACAGCCTGCTGTTTTGTCGCCACACGTTAGATCAACTCTACACGTCATCTGAAGTGTACAGGTCTATGCATGATCAACCTTTCATTTATTTCCATCGTCAATTCAATTTTTATTTACCGTTGTTGATATATCATCTGAATTGTCTTGCAATCTACCTTTTGATTAGATTCAAATGCAATCAATATGATTGATCTCATGTAGGCCTATATTTCTTATTGAACCATAGCTACTTGATAACACAACCATACACACAACTACAATGGTGTTGTGTTTTTTTAGTCCCAAAGATAAAAGTTAAAATCAATAGTCTTTACAATTGGACGATTATAATTTTGTTACGTAGACTCTGTCCAATCACAACGATATCTTTCGATTAAGGGAATTACATTAGCCAAACTCAATCAATATTTAGATGAATTACTACTTTACAACAATACAGTTTTCTTTCAAGCCAATTACCCTTCACAATTACTGGTGTTTGTTTTCTTACAAAGTTGTTAGCTTGCTTTGAAGATGGAGAAAGGCAACACACCTCAGGCTATACAGGCCTTCAGACTACATTACAGTTTAGCTATTGTATCTTGATAATTAGCGCACCAATGTTGACTGCAGGCAGAGGATTTGCTATAAGCAACTTAAAGGTAAAAAAATGTAACATTGACACGTTTAAAATGGAAACTGCATTCAAATTCACAGTGTAAGCAGAGTTGTCTCTACAGACCCCCTCCTCCCCAGAATGGAAGCTCACACGGGTTGCCAGGTTGGGGACACTGAACAAACACGAGACCAGCCATCACAACATTATATTTTGAGATGAGCGCAATTATTCTATTTTGACAATGACAAACAACGGCTAGTCTTACACGGTAAGTCTATAGGCTAATGTATACATTACGTTGCGCATTTTACGAACCAGCTCATATGGAGACCGTCTTGAAGTCCTTTGGGGCTCTAAGTTGTATCCATCTTTCAAAGGCACCTCGAAGATTTACCTGTCTTTGAGCACGGTTCTGGTCATCAAAAGCGGCTTTTTAAATTGGGAATCTAGGACAATCTCAGTAGATCCAGTTTGTTTACTTGTTTATGTGGCTGCGGCACGCTGTGTTTGTGTGCCAATTTGTTTTATATCTGGCATCCCGGGTTTACTGGGAGAATACTTACAGAACTGGTGAATCATTTCACACAGGCCAAAACAAAAGCAAGCACTCCCACCCGGAACAGACATTTTAAAGGAAAGGCATAGCTGTAGCATTGATGTCGGAGAAGCCAGTATTTTGATTTAACATGTTTCCTTCATCTCTGATGAATTATGGTAATTGTGTGATTTAGTACAGTCAATTTGGTAATTCTTTTTCCTTTTGAACTAAATGCATGTGTAACCTCTGTAATGAATACATCATGAAGTACATGTCATCTTAAAACCTAGTCATTATCAGGGACAAAGTAAGCCATGACATAGCAATGAGCTACCTCAGTCTTGTGTTGACGCTGCAAACACCACAAGACCAGATTGTTTGGCAATGACTTAGTCTTTTGTGCAACCTTTTGTATTTTGTTTAGTTCGAGAAAACATATATTTCCTTTTGAGATTTCAAAACCAAGTACTGGTTTTGTCTAAAACCAACCTTTTGTGTAAATAGGACCATAAATAGGTTATTGTCTTTCGGGTTTTTACTGCCGTAGAGAGTTTTGGACATTTTGGACGATGAGACGTATCCGGTTGAAATGTGTTTTAGTTAAGCTACTGTTTAGGGCGGGGCACTTTGTAATGCGGCTGACTTGTCTAACGTCTGGGAACTCCACCTACCCAGGCAAGCCAGGTGACGGTTGTGAATGAACCTATATTAATTCAACAACAATGAAACCCTGGGCAACTATAATGAATCTGATCCTTTATCATAACACAAAATACGACTAATCGACCTCCACAAACCATAGTCGTCAAAACGCCCTGTGACTAATAGGTCGGCTAGTCGACTATGAGGGGCAAGCCCTAAAGATCATCTTTATTTTCTTATTGGAGTGCAGTCTCATAGCTCAAATTTATTTGAAGGAATTACAAGCCAAAATCAAAAAAACTCTATCCCCCTTTAATTTAAGGTAGCTGCTAAACAGTCCTACGTTTGAACCATCGTGTTGAATTGATGTTCCTCTTATACAACTTTATTCACTGATTATAACAGCATCTCTCATTACCATCTCTGTCAGACAACGACTTGTCTACTGCTTCTAGTATGTCTGAAGCTGAATTTTCAATTAGCCTGCAGAGGGTAGATGTCCCCACCTCCGCAGACACACTTTTAGCCCACACAATATCTTTTTAAACGGCGACTATGTTTAACTTGCAGCAGAAAATATACAGTCTCTTTTTACAGTCGCCTTTTGTAGCAATCTGTATTTTTATCTCTCGCCGGGGCTGTTCTCAATGTGACTGAGTGGGATGGTGGGCATCAAATTTGTCTATTCATTGAAACTGCACCCCTGCGGTGCACCAATCTAACACCATTCACCCCTACTTAGTATTTCTCAGCATCTCTTAAACCACAAGCATCACTAAGCGTTCGCTCTGAACGTTGCTTGCCATTTTTATTTAAAACACCCCCCTAAATTAGTTTTCATCAGCCACATGATCCTGAACCAGTTCCTTGGACGTTTCCTATTGCTTTCCTACACATCACACAAAGCTGATCTTCTGCACAACAGTAGAGCCGCAGTCTGACCCAGAAGTTTCTCTGTATAATGGGGAAACACTGGTCTAACTAAAAATTGATTCGTATTACGCTTTGGGAAACAGGAATGAAAAATTGTCGCAGTCAGTGGAGATGAAAATAGTGGTTTTCTGTACTGCTGCCTCGACTTTGTAAACCCTGGTTTTTGTGAAAGCCTCGTACATACATTTCAGCTGAAGTGCCTGGTCACTCAAATCTAAACTGAGATATTTGTACATCAATTCAAAGTCAATGTTGTTATAAGTCATCCATCAAAATTAGCAAAAAAAAAAAAAAAAAATGTAATGATGACTATATTTTCTCATTGGAGTTTTTTCCAGGGAATGGGCATGGTAGTAATATCGTGAGACCAGTTTGATGGACATCTACCAGGTCCGACCGTTGTGCAATCAACTGTCATGGTGGTTTCAGTCAGCATTCTATATTGTTCCCGACAGTATTTTTTGCTATAATTTCGTTTCATGTCATTTTTAACAAGCACACGGACGAAGCGGATCGCCTATTAACTGCAACGACAAAGTGGTTTTGAATGTGTCGGAACAACCATGAAGGAGACATTGAGCAGGTGCGACACTCACTCCTAGCTGAGTGTTGAGGTGTCTCTGAGCAAGACACCTCACCCTAACTGCTCCCGACGAGCTGGCTGTCGCCTTGCACGGTTGACTGCGCCGTCAGTGTGTGAATGTGTGTGTGAACCGTGTATGAAGTTGCTGTGGATAAATATAATCTGATAGATGTAAATGTATGGGTTTACTCATTTTATGTACCAGGGCACACAATCCATGGTCCACTACCCATGCCCTGGTACTGCAGTTATGAGTGACACCTGGGTTCATCCTTAGATGATGCCCCTGTGAAAATGGTCTATTAAGCCAGCTGTGTAAATGGTGTGGGACCTGGGGGGAAGAATATTGTTTGTGATTGGTCAGGCTTATGATTAATGCTGTTGGTCAATTAGGTGTGAGGTCACTCCTAATTGTAGATTGCCTGCCTTAATAACATCCCGTTACGGATACAGTATCTAAAAATTGACTGGTAAACATGTTTTATCACCTATGCCCACTGGATGCCAACTCCAAAACATTTTGAAGCAACGATTTGGGTGACCAGGGACTTAAAATCTGTTGTATCATAGGCTAAAGAATATGAATGCAGTATATTTTAAGTTACCCATTGGTCTTTTTGAGGTTGTAAATTTGCCTTCTACAAATATTGTAATTATGTGAGTTTTTGCCAACAGCAGCATATTTGTCACATTGAGGGCAGGACTGAATGAACAACCTTGCAATAGGTCTATGGCCAAAACCCATTCAAATATGAAATATAATATATAAAAAACATAATTGTAAACCAGGAACTTCGAAAGTACATAAAATGAAAATGACAAGATGCAAACTTTTAAAATATATATATATATATATATATATATATATATATAAAAATTATATATAATATAATTTTTTTTTTCCTATGAGCCCTGATGATTTATGCAGGGCGATTCTGCCACCACCTACCAAAAAACACATGAAGGCCTTTAAGGGAAGTCCTCATCATTATCTTCTGCCTGAGCCTCACAAACAGAAGGGAGTCAAACACCCTAACCCCTAGACATGTCACGCTTATGTCATATGTTATGACATGATATGACATGTCATAAGTGCTGAAGATGACATGTTCAAGCCACACAATACAAATGACAAAAAATTACAAGGATATTCAGTCCGGGGAAGACAATGTTGGTCAATTGTTGGCCGGCTAAATATGCAGCATGCGTTGTGTCTTGTTATCAGACTGTTGTGTCCAGTCCAATAAATAATTTGCATTTATACAGAACCAAGACCTGTGGCAATTCAATGAGGCGGGTGATTCTTTATCTGAAATGCAAGTCATTTCCCCGGTTCCGTTGTCAATAGTGATAAGTATAAAATGATGAGTAAAGCTTTAATACAGAAATGCCAGCATTGCACCCTTTATCATTCAAAAAGTAGTCATTTCGTCCCCATTACTAATAATCGAATTGAGATACACAGGTCAAATCCTATTTTTCTTTCCAAACTCCACAAAGCAAATGTTCGACTCTGTTCCGAACTCGGGTTCCTTTTGATTTATTGACGTCTAAGTGCCTTTTTGTGACGAAAAAAGGTTAAAAAAAAAGGGTATGCTGCTTCAGCCGTTGTGTGTGGATGTGGGAAGCTCTATCAGGGCAGCCGTTGATGTCGGTGGCTGCGTCCGAGAGCACTTTGTGACAGCCTGCTTTAAAAGGTGCTAGATAAATAAAAAGAACATGTAACAATTTCCAAGCCTTAACCCTAACGTAAAACTAGGTTGGGTTTGCTTTGCCAGAAGCTCAATCTATCCCCTTGCTATACCAACATGGTCGCCCACCCGTAATACTGCTTGACTAAATTCTAAAGCCTATTTGTCCAATGTTCATGCTATATGTATGCAAGTGGCGCTACTTTAATCATCACTGCCGTGACTGGAGTCTGTGTGGACATTTCCCATAGTAGCATTGTTCCTACCATGAACTAGAAGCCAATGAGGAACTGAGGCACCAGATTCCGGACAGGGTACTCTAATGTCTGTATACTTACGGTGGCTCCAGGTCTGTTCGTTGCAGGCTCCAACATAATAAACACAATGGCAATGGCTGTGGGGTACAGTATACTTAAGATGAAAGAACAGGCACACAACATGTCCACACACTTTGTGTGTGTGTGTGTGTGTGTGTGTGTGTGTGTGTGTGTGTGTGTGTGTGTGTGTGCGCAACCTCATTTGGCCCTCATTACATTACAGCCCTCACAGCTTGTTATTGGCAGTGGTCATTCCTTAATATGTGGAATGTGTTATTACACTTCCGATCTTCACCTCATGCGGAGTGCCATGACGCAAGAATACACAAACCGTTGCTTGAATGGCCCTGTTTCCACAGAACCTCATTACTGTGATAGTAGTGGCTGCACACCATCGTGGCTGTACGCTAGAGACAGTTCTACAACAGTGGGAATCAGAGGGACTCACTCAGGAGAGGGACTCCAGCAAAGGAAGAGCATTCTGCAACTAAAGCACATGTGTATACAAGGAGATAGTGACGGATGTGCCAATGAAGTAGCGCAGTCATGGATATGCCAGCATGTTAAATGTAGACGGCACTGCTCATGTTCAACAACATTATTTTGGTGCTGACTGGGAAAATATTGCTGTACTCACTGTCCAGTTTTATTGGGAAACACAATAAATCCTACAATGAATAATTATGAAACCTGGTGCAGATTATCCGGACAGGTTAAGTTCTGTTGTAACATTAGCCTTTACAAATGATAAATTACCTGAGAACCCAGCCTTTCTATGCCAGGAAGGTTAATCGAGGGATTTATTGAATTTTAAACCCCCAACCACGGATCTCATCTCAAACACTACACTTGAGAATCTCACCCACAGCTGCGTTAAATTCAATCGATTCAAGTGTTGGGGAATAACTTTCCTTTTTGGGCGTGGGGGGGGGGGAGGAAGAGAAAAGTACGTATGAATGTACTTTAAGTGAGCCACTTCCCTAGAATCCCAGCAAATAGGTTGGTGACGTTGAGATAAGTACTCCAATGATAAATACAGGTTTCAGAGTAGCAGTTGAGAGGGAAGGTATTATAAACAATTTTGCCCAGTAGAAGGTAATTCACATGCGGTTAGTTATAGAGATAGGCTTATGAGTACGGCATTCCATGAGGGATTTAGAAGCAGTATTTTTCGAGGCATCTTTCCCACCTGGAAAACAACTCGCAAGATTTATCCATCTTTCAGCACCAAAGAAAAGTACATTTTTCATGCAGCGCAAACGTGGAAACAAATGAGTTTAGAACCAACAAAAGCCGCTGCCTCATCCCCTTTTGCTAACACAATGTTGGACTTCTATGCAGAGAAAATAATTAAAACTGTCGGGAGATGTAGCTGTCAAGATCTTGTTGTCAAGCCTAGAAGTGTAGTCACAACATAGTGTAACATGTTAACAAAAACGTCACGTCGATCACAAAAGACTAAACAACTACCATAATTAAAACACTGTGTTTGGTGAATTCAGCCCCCAGTGAGTTTTCACATGCTGGTTTTTTCACTGTCATGCGCTGATAGTAGAGTTAATAGTCTCATCATTATTATTGATTAATTTAATCAGCGTTGTTCTATACATATAGTTAACTCCTACTATAGGTTTACCAATGGCCAGACTCGTCAGAATAACATTCAGGTAAATATGTAGTTGGAAATGTAATTTGTCCGTCACTCACCAAATGACAATTCCTTTTTTCAGTTGTTAAAAAAAAGGCTGCTATGTCTGTGTACTTTTGTTTTTGCTAAGTAGCTTTTTGCTGACTCGTAGACTCAACTTCTCCCACTGTTAAGATATTTGGCTCCAAGGTGAAATTTTTTTATTCCTCTCATCTCTACAGAAAGAGTTGCACCATATTCTTGTGCTCTCATGCAACATATTCTTTAGATTGAATGATTATGCTGATCAAATAGGGCAAATGTATTTATGTTTATGTATATTTCATCAGATCCCAATGGCAGAATCAAATGATCCCTTGTCAAAACAACCATAGCAACCCTGGTTTCTCCAGCCAGGTGTGGAGCATTTCTTTTGCATGCTATTTTGTATTGAGGCCAAATAAATCGACCATCCGTCTCTCTGTGTTGCTCTGATGCAATACAGAGCTAGGGCTGCAGAAATGAGATGCAGCCCTATTTCTCAGTGTGCCTTCATTAACAATCTCTGGAAGTGTGGTTGAGGGTTTAATTCCCTGCTCTCCCTAACCCGTCATATATTGCTTTTGGAGAAGGGACTCGTGTTGGCAGGGGATCAACATCACAGGCTCTTGACTTCTGCTGCATTGTTAACTGAAGCAGATTTTGGAGCTTGTTTGGATTTCCTGGAGTTATGACTAAACTCAAGAGAATCTGAAGTTCAACAATATGAAAAAATATCAAACGTTGAAATATCCCATGTGCAAAACAGTTTTTTATATACATTTCTTATTTATATCTCATTCATTTTCAGCCACGTAGTTTGTACTTACATTAACATATGCTAAAAGTTGTGATATCTGAAGGAAAAAATGCAGCCAAAGTATTGGACTAGGCGCCAGTTCTAGTGTTACTTGTTGGAACAACACTGTAGAATTACATTGGCGATTATTCTACATACCTACACACTCAATTCAAATACACATTAACTTAGCACAGCCCTTTCTAACAGTTTTGCATACACTAGGGAAGTCTGCTTGTGCATATGATGGACCTCGGTGGTGAGGTATGCGTCAAATGTCAGGCTGAACTGGTGTGTGAGTGAGGGCTGTGACCCTGACAGAAGCCACAGTAATGTTTAGGGTTTCCTCATGATAGCAGACTAGGAGCTCCTCTCGGCTAAACTCTGGCCTCTTATCTCTCCCTGACAGTGGATGTTCCCTATCTCCGGCTCACAACGTGTGCCTTTTAGGCTTCAACCCGCCCAGGAAAGGACATTAGAAAGGACTCAATAGTCATTCAAAAGGGCTCTTTGCAATGAAGTGAAATTGTGTTTATTTCTTTATACCTATGATGGATAATGATCGAGATCGACTTTGCATTGGACAATGTATCATTGTGCATGATTTTGTCTTCTTTTTTTTTTACATTTGATTTCACAGAATCTTTAATCAAATGCTTGTATGTTATTTTAGCTTAAACTATGCAAATAGCATACATGGTGCCCTTTTTTGTTTGGTTCATAATGCTGTCAGAGCTCTGCTGTCGGCTTTCACAAATGACAGAACAATTTTGGATGAGCAGATGCAGGTCACCCACGAGTGACAGTGATTAGCAGAAGGTTCTATAAACAAGGCTTCTATGTACACTCTATTGAAAATCGCTTCAGCATCAGTCATAGTAGTACGCTATTCATACACTAAATAATGGCTAGATAAATAAATGCAAATATTTGGCATATATGTGCCATAGACCATTTTTCCAAAGCCTGAACTTGTTTGCAGCGGTCTCCTGTCCCATGTCTCCAACTGAAGGTGGAAACGTTTGATTGGACATAAGAAATCAATAGTAAACGGCGTGCGTGCGTGCGTGCGTGCGTGCGTGTTTGCGTGTGTGTGTGTCTGCTCTGTGTCGGCAATCCTATGCGCTGTCATATCTACCCTTGATATAACTATATATTTATCTACTGATTCACTTGGTTGTAAATACTTGCGCAATGTTTGTGTTGTTTTGTGAGACATAATGGGCTCTTTATTAATATTTGGATGCTGTGGTGTTGTAGCAATGGGCATTCCAAATAAATGAATTGTGTGTTTGTGTGTGTGTGTGTGTGTGTTTGTGTGTGTGTGTGTGTGTGTGTGTCTGCGTCCCTGGGTGCGCATGCACGTGCATGTCGCCCCTCAGGTGGAGCGAATCGTGGACAAGCGGCGAAACAAGAAGGGCAAGTGGGAATACCTGATCCGGTGGAAGGGCTACGGCAGGAGCCAGGACACCTGGGAGCCGGAGAACCACCTGCTGCACTGCGAGGAGTTCATCGACCAGTTCAACAGCCTGCGCCTGCACACCCCGCACAAACAGCTCAAGCCCCCAAAGATGCTCCACGGAGCACCGTCCGGCCCACGGCCCCTCGCCACCCCCGCCTACCCAGACCCCTTCAGAGCCCGCGCCGACACCCGTAAGAAGAGGCAAAGCTCGGACCCCCGGGCCGGGGGGAGGGGGGGGAGCCTAGCCGGGGGGGATGTGGTGACTGGGAGGGGCGGGGATTCAGGGAGGACACAGAAGCAGACGGCGAGTGGTGGAGGAGCGGTGGGCAAGCAGGCTCCAGAGGAGAGGATTAACAAAGGGACGACGTTCAAGCCCGCCTCGCCCCGGCAGTTACAGTTTGTTCCCGCCGTGAGGGCTTCACACAACGGACTTCAGAATGGAGAGGCAGAGCCTGTCTTGTACCGGGCGTCGTCAAGGACCCCGAGGCCTCCTCCAGACAAGGGGGAGAGGACCCTGGCGGACGGGGCTAACCCTGGGCAGCAGCACACTGAAAACCTAGGTGAGCCGATGGTCATGTGAATGGTTAAATGCGTGGTGATATACTTTGAATTGTATATCAACCAAAGAGCTGGGTGGTACGTGCTATGTTCAATTTGCGTTCGATTTTGTTACATGATCAGAACTAACTGGAAGTAGAATACTGGAATTCTAAAGATAATACTTGGCTCATCAAGTCATTATTGGGTTTCATCAAAGTTAGTTGTCTTTAGTCTATTTAATTACCCTATGAGGTAGTATGGAGCTCGGTGTTTGATGGCACATCATTTATTTACTTTCAACGTTTAACCTGTTGTTTATTTAACCCCTGGGTGTGTTTTGCAAAGCACCAATGCTCTTTTGCAGCAGCACCCAAGTTAGTCCACTAATTACCATGCCATGTGTATATGGTTGGCAGAAACGCATGTGTTCATTCGGAGATCATGAAAACTCAACATAGAAAAGCCATTGTTGGATTCTAAGCCATAACCTCCTTTTGAGTTTTTCTTGTGTTTAAAACCAGTTGACAACAATGATACTTTAGAGCTTTAGTTACAATCAGTGACGTTGGAGAGCAGCCGTTTCACTGTATTGCACGTTCTCCTTAGCACCCTCTCCTTAGTAATGAAGCATGCTCAAATTTTAGGTTTAAAAGGTGTTTTATTTTATCTACTCTACTAACCCTAACCTCTACTAATTAGCAATGGCTAGGGTTGCTTCAATAAGGCTTTTGGAATTCCTGTTACAGTCTTCTTAAACCAAACCCTGATAACAGTATTGTCATTCCCGGTCAACAGTCCAGATCTGACACCACATTGGTTAATCATTCATTAGGTATCTTAAAAGGAATATTTTCTTTTTCAAGAGATGTGGCTTGACTGGACCAAAAGGTTTGGACTCTCACTACATTTCCAGATTTGTGTTGTTTAAGTCAAGGTTCCCCTTGCAATAAAAAACAGAAACCTTTAATAACATTTGTTGATTTATCAAGTGCTACAAAGAGCTACGTTCATTCCTTTTGCATCCATTTGCCGAGTGACGTTAGCGATGTTTATTTGTCCTTTTTATCGCAAACATCATGAACATTGATATTGTGTTACACTTATAGTTCAATGGATCCCAGCACTTCGTGATATCAAATCATGTTTAAAAATGTAACCCATATTTCTACATGTATTTTGAGCTGCCAGCAGAGAGTCCAATTACATCCAACTTTTCCTGGAACATGTTAGTTCTGACCAATGAAAGATTAAAGGATAAAGAACCATTATTTAGTTTTTCTCCCTGCCACAATCTCTTTCTTACCAACATGTATATCCTATTCACAAGTATTGTCCATCTAGAAGGCTGCACATAGAAGCCAACCTTTTGTGCAAGACAAAGCATAACATAACATAACTCTACGGCCAGCAAAAACATATGTCATTCTTATTGCCTCTAATCAATCAACTAACGGAGCTACAATAGTATTGTTGGTTAAAGTCAGGCATGGAATTTTGAGAAACAAGCCAGAGCAAGCTAGATTTTGAAAGTATCCCACTGAAGAAATCACTCATTCAGGCCTCCTTCCAAAGTCACTTTCCCCAAACAATTGACTAGCTTACTAGATTAAGCGATAGGTCTGCTTAGCCTTGTGGAAGACTGGTCATACGTATTGAGTGCACAGTCAGCGTGGGCGTAGGTAGTCGGGTAGGTAGGCAGATCATGTCATTCTTGCCAAATGACATGATTGGACAGGCTTATTACAGGCCTGTGACACCGTGGCCTTCATGTGATGCAGGTTAATTGGCCGCTTCCTTGGCTTCGTGAGTGTACGCTAATTGGTCACATGCTTGGCTATGTAGCCACGAAGGTACACACTCAGTTGATTTTACTGGCTTAAAGGTAAAGACTATAATCGATACAGAAATGACGTGGGATAGCAATGGTTTTCATGGAACATAATTTTCGGATGCTTAATAGACACCTTGATAACCCTTAATAGCATAATTAGAAAAAACATACCTCTTTCTGTTGATCACTTTAAGACTTCGTTCGATCACGTGTAAGCTCTGGTTGGTTCTGGTACCAAGTGTAAGCGCAGTATTGGCGCATAGGACTTGTCCCGGGATTTTAGTTTATTTTCTTTCTTTTCCGAAGTATAATAAAACTGGCTTGCTTTCACAACACAAACAGTGAGTCTGCTGTGGATATGGCTTCCATTGCTGTTTCATTAGTCATGTCTGTATAAACACACAAGTTGTTCATTGTGTGTGTTTGGACCTGCTCAACACCCTCCTCTACCCTCCCCTGTATTCCAGGCTCCCCTTTGGCCAACGGGAGGATTCATCTGCACAGCTCGGCCAAGCGGAAGCTGGGGGAGGACAGGGGATACGTGTTCGACAAGCGGCTGAGATACAACGTACGGCAGAGCGACTCACTCTGCCGTTTCCGGGACATCGTGGTCAGGAAGGAAGAAGGTTTCACGCACGTGCTGCTGTCCAGCCAAACGACAGACAGCAATGCCTTGACACCTGAGGTAAATAAAGCTGAGCCTTCCGGGTAAATGGTGAATGAAGTCCCTTTTAATGATTTTTTTCTCTAGTTTTCAATCCATCCCTTCAATCTATCACCCAATAGCGTCTGGTTTCAAATTAAACGTTGAACGAAAGGTTGAAAAGAAAAATGTTTTAATACTTCAGACAAGTTGTCGGCTACAGAATAGTGGGATCTTTTGCAATTGACCATGCAGGGACCTAGTGACATTGTCAGAAATGTTATTTGTGAAAAATCTAACGATAATAATTGGAAGGCTTAGGCTATACAGTGAACCTCTTCACGGGAGTGTCACGCATGGGAAACAGTTTAATTGCCCATCCATTCCCCCTCTCCTAAACCACCGTGTGGCTCTCCTCATGCTTTTCTGTCTACCAACTTGTCAATGTTACAAACCTAGCACCCAGCGTTGATCAATTCAGGATATCCCATATAAAATTACTTTATTCATGGCCGCACCCTACGGACAAGTATTTGTAGATTGTTGTTGCTGGTTGGCATTATGGATCTATTGATAGGGGCCTTCAATTGTTGAACTGATTGTTTGGATCTACACCCTCGTCTGTGGTTAGGTTGTCTTGGCAACAAAGAGATCACCGCTCGTTCCCGCTCCGCTTTGTTCCTGCCACTCATTGTAAAGCCCATGTTTCTGATAGGATTAGGGAAAATGTATTTTAGGGCGAGGTTTGAGCAACCACAAATGGACTCCGATATTGCCCCGCATCATTCACACTCTCCTCCGTGCAGAGAGGAAAGTGGAATTAGATTCATTGTCATCCTCCATTACCACTGATGCTCTGTGATCAGTGCTCACCAACACGGCTTGTGTTCCCTTTGCGCCTTGTGTCAGCCCTTCCCATTGAAAGGCATCTTCGCCCGTTGAAACACTGAATGAATTTATAGGTAGCGGCTCTGGTGACTGTGCCACAAAACTGGCCACTTCATTTGTGTAACAAACATTTTTTATCATAGTGATGTATTCATTAAACCGAGGGATGTGATTACACATGCGACTGACATTGGCAAAGGCCAGTGAATCAGATATTGAAAATACTGAGTGATAATTCTATGCTGACATAACCAATAACACCCGACCTGTGCTAGTTGCTCAGCACTGCATGATGTAAAGTGACATACATGACTTTCCCTAACTCAAAATAAGGCTGAGGTGGTTACTTTGCGTGCCAGAGGACTGCAAACGTTATCGGATGACCTAACAAGCCAGGCTATTCTTTTATGATCGCTCGCCCACGTATCATGTCCTCCTAAATTATCATCCGCCAAAAATGTATTGCAGTCTGCCTTTTATGGGTTGTATAGCTGCGTTAAGGATTATTGTTTTTTTGAAATGGTAAAAAGTCACAAGGATAATTGGTGACTGATGCCTTCTTTAATTCGGATAGCTATAAACCATTTGTAAATTATGTTAATTAAAGGCAAGTTTCCGAATATAGTCCTAACAAGGATATTGGACATCCAAACACATATAAACAGCGGAAACAATCCTAAAGTGTTTAATTTGATCCCTTTTCACAGACTACGAAAAGACTTACACAAGACTGGCCTGTACTGGCCTGTCTTGTGTAAGGTGCCAGTAGGTACTGTATTTCTGGTTAGCGAAAAAAGCGCCATACATTTTTACCTCGACAAGGTAGAATTACAATCTTTGTCATAGTTGCCATGGTCACTGTTGTAGGTAAATGTGGAGGTAACGGCCTATTTTCGTTTCTCATCACACAATCCTCTTATTGCATCCATAGTAACTGCATTCATCTACCTATAATTATTGCTCTCTGTTCTAGGTATTGATTGTTCATCATTCATCAGTCGGCCCTACAACCCAACAATTCTTATTTTCGGATTATACACTAATTAGAATATACTTGAATGAATATGATTCTTATTCAGAGAGGAAAAAAGAGTCTTAGGTGGGCTGCCTTAGCCTTCTCAATGCAGGACAAACCCTTGCAAAGTTGCTGGTTCTACTCAGCCAAGCTCTGGGCTAGAGCTCCCTTCCTGCTTTTACACCTTCAAATGTAAAATGTAGCATTTGATCCATTCTGGTTCACCTCAAGGAACCAAAACGGCCGCTAAAACAAAAGCACCTCCTAATTGTCACTGTGCTGATTGGTGATGAATGCAACCATTAAATGGTGACAACTTCTCAAAAGTAATGTGAAGTTACATATACAAGCAGTACCATGGCTATGGGAAAGCTATGGGTTAGGCAAATACCAAGGGTGTGAGCAGTGCTTGCTCTGTCCGCCTTCCGTAGCACCGCTCTGATGGACTTGCGTTAGAGAGCATAGCCCTGTGGTTGCCTAATGGCAACAGGCGGATTAAAAGCAATGGTGACCCGGCGCCATCATAGACACCAGCGTACCATTCATATCGATCCGAGTTCTCACTACATGAAACGTAATGGGCAGCTTCGTGGTGACCCTTCCACCACCCCCCCATCACTACACGCTGGTGTAGTGGTGGGGTAATAGCGGAGCATACCGGACCGTATGAGTACGGTTTGCAAGCATTTGTTACCCGGCCTTGGTACATTGTGTTGTGGGATGAGTATTCTACACAGCTTAATATATATGATTACCCTTTTGTAATGACTCTGTATATGCATTTGTTCACTGAAGCCTGTCAAAACATGGCATAGGGAGAGCACGGTTTCATAGACGTGAATAAACTTGTGCTTTCTACAGAAAAACTGACGTGATGTGATCACCATTCAGCTATGACTCCTTAATGCATTCATATGTTCTGGTGTATCATGTGCAGAAAAATTATTTAATTTTCTGATTAATAAAATTAAATGTAAAATCGACATGAAATCAAAATGATTCAAAACTTCCCTCTGGGCTTAGCAGTTGTTTGTGGTTGGGTGTAAGATGGTAAAGAATATAGACACAATCAAGATCTTCATCAATTGATGGGTTGTCTCTTACATTGAGTCTGGCATTTATAATGCCGGACTCAATGTCCTGGGCAGCCTTATTTTTTAAAGCAAGAAATTGTGACACTAGATATTCAATAAAGTATCTGTAGTAGTGTTGTATATCAGTCCTCTTTGTTTAAGGGGGATACTGTCCTTATTTAATACTGTGTGCCACGGTAGGTTCAAATGTATTTTGTTGTTTAGTTTTGAGATAGGGGAAGTACAATAGAGCCTACACAATATGAATGCGGAACATGCTCAAAATGTCCAAAACATATGGAGAGGAGTAATCAAAACATTTAAATTCCATCAGGGATACCACGTCATGTTTCTAATGCTACTCCCCCTGGTGGCAAGATCTCCGAGAATCTCTTTATTCCTCTCTTCTCCCTCGTCAAGCTAAGCAGAGAGAGTGACATAAAATCATTATCTATCTCCAAAGGAAGACAACATAAAAACAACGATAAACATGGATTTGACTTTGGTTTGGAGGAAACTTGAACTTTGATTACATCAGTGTTTCTGTAATTGTGGTTAAATACAAAGAAGGTTTATGCGCAGATATGTAGGCTATTCTTTAGAAGTCAGGTAATGCATTTTAATGAAATAGTTCATATTAAAGTCCAAGGTGGCTCTATCAGTCTAGTGATTGTGTAAAATGTAGAATACAAGATGAAATGGCGCTAGAGTAATATAATATAAAATATAAGAAACTTGAGGGAGCCTATACTGTTGAACTGGCCACCGTTTGCTTAGAATGTGTTCATAATGGTCATGGATCTGCCGAATTGAAGGCCTTCTCAATTTCATTTTCCCCGTCCCCCCTCAGGTGGGGAGGGGGGTTTCGGCAGGGGGTGTCGCAGTGCAATCAAACTGCACCTGATGCCTTTCTGGGTCTGCCGCGTTAGGGTGCCATTATTCCATAATCAAATCTCTATTTTTATCCATATTTGCAGAGGCCTCCTAGCTTCATTGCTTCTAACTCTCTGTGGAACACATGGTGCCTCTTATGGGGCATAAAAGCATAACAGCTTCTTCCATAACATTCAGCCGTTTTTTGTCGTGCCACATTGTAATGAACCTGAGGCATCTGTCAATCAGATTGTTATAAAAAATGTGTCCTGCTGTAATTCAGGAGAGATAATGTTTGTATTGAGCGAGTTAAACTGGAGAACCAATCGAGTTTTATTGTGATGTCCTTTCGGCAGGTGCAAACCCATCAATACCCAGGAGTTGTCCCCTTAAAAGCCTGTCTTGGTCAGTCATAACTCAATGACCGATGACCGACAATCAGACCATTTGTTAACTTGATACGCTTATTGGGAAACAATCTCAATCCATTCATTTCAGCAGAGTGTTGCAAATATTCTTAAATCCTACACGTCCCATACATTGTGCAGAGATCTTGGTACAATGTGCAGAGATGTTGTATTTGTTTGTTCTAAAAGGAAACCCCCCTTTTTTCTTTTAAAGATCATGAAGGAAGTTTGTCGGGCCTTGGGCAATGCAGCTGCTGATGACAGTAAACTGCTGCTGCTGACCTCCGTGGGGACCGTCTTCTGCAGCGGCCTGGAGCCCTCCTACCTCATAGGGCGTCTGTCCACCGACCGGAGGAAAGAGAGCACTCGCATTGCAGAGGCTGTGCGGTGAGAAAAAGGGACTTGCTGAGGACAACAGGATTTACCAGGCACAACATTTCCCAGGATCCACCACATCCTCTTGGGTTTTAATAAAAACAAACTTGCGTTCTCCATTCAGGGATCTGGTGTTGGCATTCATCCACTTCAAGAAGCCCATTGTGGTGGCTGTGAACGGCCCTGCTCTGGGCCTGGGGGCCTCCATCCTGCCTCTGTGTGATGTGGTGTGGGCCAGCGAGAGAGCCTGGTTCCAAACCCCGTGTGCAGCCCTCCGCCTAACCCCTTCTGGCTGCTCCTCCTACACCTTCCCTCAGATCCTGGGTGTGGCGCTGGTCAGTCCCGCTATTATTCATGGTTGTCAGCGAACCCAGTTTATTTGCAAATATTCACTACACGGTCCAGAATGTTCAATGTTTTTCAAATCCTAGGCCAATGAGATGCTGTTCTGTGGGAGAAAGCTCACAGCACAAGAAGCATGCAGCCGGGGTCTGGTTTCACAGGTCTTCTGGCCAGCCACATTTAACCAGGAGGTGATGATACGTGTGAGGGAAATGGCTCTTTGTAGCTCTGTGGTAGGTACCCAACCAACAAAAGAGCTCATTATTTCTCTTCATCTAATAAGTGCTGGTATAATGAAGGTGACCCTGTCCCATTCTGACCCCCAGGTGCTAGAGGAATCCAAATGCCTTGTGAGGGGCATCCTGAGACCTGTGTTAGAGGAGGTGAATGAGAAGGAGTGCCAGATGTTGAGACAGTTGTGGTGCTCCACCAAGGGTCTGGAAGCTCTCTTCAGTTACATGCAGAATAAAGCCTATGACAACTGACCCTTCATGCAAGGATGCATGGAACCTGGCAGATTTTACCAACCTCTCTACCAGCAAGGGCTTCTTCAGCAGTCACCGTTGAAGCGCAACCTCATGTTTTTGTGATTCTACTGTCCCAGTCCTCGAAGAAATCAAAGAACGGCCCAAGGGCAAACGCTCTTTGCTTAAAGGGTAAGGCCTATGTAAACCTGTACTCTTTCATTACCGTCGTACTGAATGAAAAGATCAAAGGTGACATGCTGTTGTCCTCCTAAAATGTCTTGTTATCTATCAATTAACTCTTAGGTTTAGTGGTGTTTACCATTACAGCCCATTTAACAAGTCTGGCTTGTTTTCTTAGAAGAATAGAGAAATTCACTGAGCTCACGTTTAACGCCAGCCTGATCATTTTAGAGATTATATATCAGAGAATGATCCTCTTCTAGGAAGAAACATAGACTGTATGAGTTTGAAAGCTTTGTGAAAGGTTTGGAAATGTGTACATGCAATCGCCTATGTTTTGAAATAATTTATTTAATGAAACGTAATATATTATATATAATATATTGAGATAGAGATATATGTATATTTGTATTTAAAATATATGCTTTGTGTACAAACTGAAAATATGGTCAGCCTTTGTTGTACATTCTTATGAATATAGATTTCCATGTCTGCTGATGGTCTGTGCACGAGTCGCTATTCAAGCCATTGAGTTAGCTTAGCAAAAAAACCAAAGTTTGCATCTGAGTGAAGCACAAGTTTCTCCCTTTAGATACACATTCCATCACTTCTATGGACAGAATTAAACTCCATATTGGCATTGAAATGCTCAAAGCAGTCCTAGTGACATTGATTTGTTATATGCCATTGAGATTGCAAGATTTTGAATTAAATTCATTAATTCTTCATAAAGTACTTATAATTATTTTAAAAAAGACTTAAAGGAATATTGTAAATTAGCAGTGAAATCTAACATTACTGACTTATTTATCGCGTCACACTTTTTGATCTAGGCTAATTACAAAGAGACCGTGCTTGTCCAGATCATGGCTATTTACAATCTCCCTCAAATTGTTCACTTTCTTTTCGTCTTTCTGTATTATATTCTCAACATATGTTACACTTGTGATTAGTGTAGCTTCAAGAATACATTGACTTCTTGAAGAAGCTTTGGCAAGTTTGAACCCATTAAGGTGGGGGTGGGGGCATTTCGGCTCTTTGATATTGATTTGTATAACACTGAAACCGTAATGTGCACGAAAGATGAAATCGTATTAGTGCTACTTACTAAAGTGATACATTAAATTGCTTTGGTATACATCACACATTGCAAATGGTATACATCACACTAGCGTATCACAAGGGTGTATAGGGCCTATATTGGTTGTAATACTCTATCATACTAGTGCAAAAGATATCGTAATCTACGGTGTGTTGAATGTGTTGGATATAGATCGGTGTTTACCAAAGTCTGATGATCATGTATATATTATGTTTTTTTAAGTTGAGGATCTTTGGTTTGTCATGGACATCACCATAAGGTGTTTGTTTGGTGTCTGCGTTGTCTACGTTCTGTATTGTGAAGCTGAAACCAAGGTAGACCTTGATCACATGTGATGTTAGTTTCATGAAATGATATACGTACATTAACTTATATTGCATTTACGTTTTACCAAAAAATAACGACTTCTGTGGAAAATAGTTTGTATAATTCAGAGAATTGTCCAGTTTTCCAATCAGACACAGGCAGTGCATAGACTATAGAGGCTAGCCATTTATGAAATTAACTGCATGTAATATAATGTAGATATAAATGTATTGCCTGCCAGAATACTTTCTATTTCAGGGTATGTTTTGTATTGGCATTGTAAGTAGTGTTTGAAAGCAGTTTATTTTTGTATTTATTTGAAATTTTATTTACAGTCTGCTGTGCCATTTTCCATTCCCTCAATCCCTCCACAACTTTCTGGATTATCCACAGTATAAATAATGATGAATAAAGTGTCATGATGAATAAATTACATTATATTCATTCAGGTATGTATTGTGTTATTTTAATCCATGAGTCCATTTTTGGACATATGCATTAAAGTAATATGGTTAAGAACATATTTAAGTTGTTATCCTTTTCTATGGGTAACCCTTAACCTGCATTAATGGTATATTACAACACAGCCACTGTAAACATTTCAATCAAAATTAGTGAACATGTTCATCATACATGTTAATCACATAATTAACTTAAAATTTAAATTTAAAAAAAAGGTTAGTGAATCAATCTTGGAGCTGCGTTCAGTGTAATATATTTGGTTGACCTCACTGACGAAATATGCGAAAAAATACTTTTTTTTTTTGAATCAACGATTTTTATTTTCATCATTACACTACAAGCAAATACAGATCTTTCAGCAGGTGTCTTATTGAACAGTGATTTGTTGGCAAATGGGTAGCATTTACAAGTCTTAAATTAGTCCCAACCCCCTCCATCCCACATCCAGTTGAAGTGGTTATGACAGGTTTGAAACGCTGCTGTGGTTCAATCAACATCCAGATGCGCCAGTCTTAATCCGTCTCAGGCCTCGGCCCTTCTTTCACCCTTTTCCTCATCTCTTCGGCGTGCTGTCTGCTTTTCTCCCTCTTAGCTAGCCTCTGTTGAATGCCAAGCGGACATGGAAGGCACCACGTGTCAGTTTAGGCAACGTTTTTTTCTCTTATTTAATAAATAAACAAAATGAGTTGGGAGACACTCACCTCTGCCTTAAGACAGTGCCGCATTGCCCGGTCCATATCATTGCACGTGCCAAAGAACCTCGTTACATTGTGCTGGGGGGGAGCGACAAGAAACATTGCATTAATAGCATGAACTCTATTTAACACAGAACCAAGCTGAAGGACAATTGTGAGCGACTTAATAATTGACATTTGGTATGTGTGAAGAAAAAGGTGGTGGGAGAGACAGAGAAGAGAAGGTTATGAATCGCTGTCTTACCTCCGTATGGCACTGTTTTAGAAGATTTATCATTGCATTGCATTCATCCGTATGCAGATGAGGTGAGAGATCAGGGTGCATGCTGAGTTAAGGGCTTACACTGCGGTAACACTGAAAATGTCAAAACAAGAGAAGCCCTGAATTTATCAGCAATCCGGGAGTGAATCCAGTAGAAATCCACATGATGCCAAAGCACACTTCAAACAACAAAGTCAGTTCCATCATTCCATCATACCCTATATAATTAATAATCACTGGTCTATTTAAAGGATACTACAGCCTCCCCACCCCTCTCCTTCCTGAGCTGTCATTTACTCTTCAGTGGATAACGTTCACCTGCACGCCGGACAGAACAGAGGGTTGTTATTGTTGTTGTTGTTGATTGTTGTTTACCACCCGTCCCCTCAGAATGCACTCTCTAACCACGGTCAGTTCGTTCTTTACAATGGACACAGGTTACATAATGCTTTTGTCCATTTCAGTCCACTGAGTGCTCGTTCTCTTTCAACTTACTTGCTAATTAGTTTGGCATATGTATTGACTAATTTAAAATAAGCAAACGGGACTTCCTTTGCTTATCTTTGTCACTGAATACGCCAAACTAATTTGCAATACAACTTTAGTCCACAGGTTGAAAGAGTTAAATTAGAGGTGAACATCACAAGTTGCAATGCTCATGTTTGTTGACATTCTCGTATTACCAGATGAGCAAGCTGACTACTTACCAGATGACGGACGGCTTAAGTCACATGAAATAAACCAGTGCGATAATTCTGCAAATCCAAACGAAAGGATCTCTTAATCGAGCTCAGAATCCCTTAATCGGTTCTAAATAAGCAAGCTCAGCTTTCTATGTAGCGACAAGGACATGCAAGAACAAATATCCCAACTGGGACGTAGCAGATGTGGATAGACTAGGCAGTCGCTGTACAGTTCAACAGATAATTGCGAGTGACATTAATGCAGCCTTGCGATATTATTGATACATCGATTACACGTTTTTGTAACATTTTACCTAACTGACAAACACTTGTTTTGTAGTTTAATGGCGGATTGGGAACCAGCGTATCGGCTCATTACCGCCATCCCCTGGACAGGAGTATGGATTTCTAGAAGTAGCTTTTTGGTAGGACCAATAATAAAATAAATAAATAAATTTGATAGTTAGCCAATAATATCAAAAAAATGAATCCAATGTTATTATATAATAGGGTTAGGGTTAAATATCTATAAAAATAATATATATATATATATATATATATATTCGATTAATTATTATTTTTAATTTATTTATTTATTTATTTTTATTTTTTTTAAACGGTATAAAAAATGTAAATTATAAATTGTGAAGTGGCCCAGTACCAGTACTTCTCCGGATATTAAAGTGTATAAATGCAAATGTAAACAAAGAGTTAAGCAGTTCACCTTCTGCTTCCTTGGGGTTCCTTCAGCGACACTAAAATACAACAAAGCGGTAAAAAAAAAAACATCATGTAGAGATACTTAACATTGCTGTAACAATGATATGATGATGATGATGTATTTGAATAATAATTACCATTATTTTCTAAATTTTAATAGAAAACAAGAAGACACTACTCCGGCACGATAGGGGGCGCAACGGTTCCCCGCGTAATTTCCCTGATTGAAATGTGATTGGTCCATTTGTGTGCTCGGCTGGTGGCGCTTGTTTGGAATATTTTACCGTCTTCTTTTATCTGTACCACCACCGCTGGTGCTGATATACATTATTCGTCTTATTCTTTTGTGTTCTCTTAAAAAAAAGATGGACGACCTTAAGAGACATTTGTTAAAACGGCTCATACGAACCACGCCGACCAAGACGCTAAGGACGACACTGAGACAGTGGGCTCGTCTGAGCGTCGAACAACAAGAATCGTTAGACTTCACTCAGCCCAAATATGTGTTGACGGAAAGTCTGCTGGACCTATGTGAAGTATGCGTCGGATTGTGTTGAAATCATTTTAGATGGTATAAGGCATTACGGATTTTAAGATCTAAACATTTGCCTGTCGCTATATAGTGTTGGCCTAAGCTTAAATGTGTTTTGGTTTTGGTCAGTGTAACCGTAACGTTAGTTCACTGTCTTATGCACACAGTTAGGCAGATTCAGTCTTAATGAAGTACGTTGAGTCTTGTCCACAGTACAGCAGTGTGTAACGTAGTGATGTTAGGCGATGTATATGATGACCGCTTGAATGGATGTTCTTTCTGTCCTAACTTTGTATGCAATATATCTGTTCTCAACAGGAAAGTGGATTGGGAGTAAAACACATCACAGAGCTCGAGATGGTTTGTAAGTAACTTCATCATAAAACCCAAACTATGTATGAATTTGTTATCAGGGGTGAAATATAAGAACATCTATTTTGTTTTAAGATGTCATTGACCACCCAAACCAAAGGCAATGGCATGCTTACCAGCTTCTGGAGGCAGCAGGTAGGACAAACCATTACCATGTTCTCTGAGTTACCACATATTTTGTTCAATTATTATACTACTGGGGGGAATAAACCTGTACACAGACCAAACCGGTGATATGTATTGTGTCATGAAAGCTAGCTATATTACTATTTGTGTTTCAGATGACGCTCACTCGGTAGAGCTGTCCAACTTTAAGGAGCAATTTAAAGCTCACCTTGCTGAGCTCATTAGACATGTAAGAACAATCCCTTGCAAGATTAGCAACATGGTGGATCCCATTTATAGGCTGAACATAATTAACTGCAATCCTGCTGATTTTGTGTTATAAGGTGTCCATCAAAATCAAGAAGCATACAGATGAGGCAGTCTGGATACGAATCGCCTGGGTCGACAGGTCCTCGCGGCCGAATCACCTGAAGCCTACATACGTCGTCCACCATCTTCAGACACCCTACGTCTTTATAACCAACTTGACTTCGAAAAAAACCATGGCTCTGTTATCCCAAGTAAGGCCTGATGTTACCCAAAATGGCAGCAATATTATTGAATACAACGCATTAGTAGGTGGGCATAATTCATGACAACTAAGACCTAACAACCTGCTGTTCAATTCAGGCCTTGGTTCTGGCTACCAGATATAGCTCTATGAAGGATGTTAACCTCAGTGGTCGGAAACTCAATGCCATCAGGGATCTGCTGATGAAGCAATTTCAACAGGTTGGATGGTTTACACTCTTAACTTAATGTTGTATTCAACAAGGCATTTTAAGTGTATGCATAGATGTAGGTATAGATCAAAGTTATTCCAGAATAAGTTATTGGGTGTATTGCAGTTATTGAAAGCATCCCTCTGGGGCCGAATCTTGTCTGTCTTATCCCTTACCTTTCCTCAATATTCATATTTTTTAAACCAGGATGAATATATGTTATAATTTAAAATTAAATTGTGTTTTTTCCTAATTGTAGGTCTTTCCCAGCAAGCATCTGCAGCCTCTTCAGAAAAATAACCAAACCAAACCAAGTATGTAGGCTTAGGCGTGACACATTAGCTACATGGTTTGTTATGTTACAATGAGACCAACTTATTACATTGTTGAATTCATGAATTAATCTCACATAGACCCACAGATAGAGTATGAACAAGATGAGCAGTCAGAGAACAGACTTCAGACAGCCTGTGAGGCTTTTGGTGGTGGAACGCTACCTGAACTGGATAAGGCCATCTACACGGTATGACACAAGAACAAATAATCTGTGGTTTTAATCAAATGTAAAGTAAATTACATTAAAGGAAAATTACATTATTTTATGATTTCTATCCACAGCTGAACACAAAGTTCAAGGACAAGACCAACCAGATCATGACAGAAAGGGAACAACCATTCAGATGTGTTGTTACATTTAAGGGCTCCAATATCCTGGAGTCACTTCGACACAGTGCAATGACTGGTCAGAAAAGCATCAAAATAATTATACTCTTCGATCTTGCCACTAGGTGGTAACAATGCATAACAGGGGGGTTATTAGAAGCATTAGCTTTGTATATACCGTTCGATTGCATTATAAACTGCTTTCCCCCTCTTTTTACAGGAATTACTTCAACCCCTGTCACACCAATATTGTCATCCATCTCCCAGAAAGGAAGAAGTCATTTTTTGATCACTGACAAAGGTCCTGGTCCTTAAGAAAGTTGCAGTGTGTTTCGGCTGACTTTTGAATATTTCTGTATTCTATTAATTTTTAAGAAGGACGTACTATTTTGTTTCTCAATTTCAAATGTGCAATTTTATTTCTTATATTTCTTGAGGTAAATATGCGTAATAAACCGTTCAAATCTATTCGTCCAAATGCCCTGTAAAGTTTTTTATTTTCTGTTTTAACTTTCATCATTTCATTTTTAAACGCCAACGCTGAGTGTACCATTAACCAGGGTGCCCCTTACTGCAGCCGGTAGACTTTCCTCAGTGTGCGCCCATATTGAGCACAGCTACCTAATTAGCCTACTTGACATTACAGACAACAATTTGTTATTTCCAGGCAAAACTGAAGAAGAGATAGGAGAGAAACTGGGACCTGGGAACCTGGTATGTAATGTAATGTTTGTAATGCTGGAGGTTGTATGTATAGCCAGATAAAATATTCTGATGACTATAGTTGAGTAGTTTTGTTCATCATTAAAAACTCGTCAGTAGTAGCCTTTGTTAGCATACCATTGTGTGGTTTTGTCAATTATTGTTTTTTTTGCCAAGCACAGACACAAATTTTTCTTTCTTCAAGGAAGATGATGTTTTCCTGAAGGACACAATTAGGGCAGTAGCATGGTGCCAGTTGCAGTCCTTTATCGACCGCGTTTCTCTCCCAATAGTCATTGGGATGAAAGGTGCAGAGAAGGAGGCAGCATTAGCAGAGTTGAAATCCGTTGACCGCAGGTGCCTGGAAGAAAGCCCAAACGAGATTGAACCGTTCTACTTCTTTTTCAAATCAAAGAAGGATTACAAAATGTTCTGTGTGGAGATTTTTGACAGGAGAAAGCTGAAAGTGTTTGCCTCTTGTGAGTAGCGACATTTGACCTATTGTTGTAATTGTTTTTATTGTTATTTTTAAATTATTCTGTTGAATAAAAAGACTCGTGAGATTGTAACTTAATGTGCGTCACAAATGTAGCTTTTCATTATATCGATTGAGGAACATTTTTTGCCCTTTGCCCCCATTTCCTAACATTACATCTGTTAAGGTCATACATCGGGGTCACAGTTGACCCTTCATAGTTCCCCAAATCTTATTTTTACTCTTAGGTCAAAGGCAGCTGGGCCAGCAACTCCAACAGACAGGCGGGTACAGGAGTTCTCTTAGATACTGGCTTTAATTTGTCTGTGTAGATCTCAGTGAGGAACCTTGGGAGACAGTCTTGCTGCTATAGTTTAACACTCACAGGACAATATATGAGATAGCATTAACAATCAACATAGTATGCTACGTTTATTATGCATTGACTAAGAAAATGCAAGTGTCAACATTTATAAACGATAAATAACCTTAGAGATGGCTATTAATTATATAAGACAATTTCCTGTATGAGAGAAAATATGCTATGATTTAATTTGAATAAGAGAACTATAAGTGAAATCTGCCTTGTTCGAGATTTTATCCTCGATGCATGTATTGCACTATTTCCACCACTAGGTGGAGCATTTGCTTTTCATTGCTCAATGTAGACTCCGCCTACATCGAGCAAGCGCCATCTGGGGGGTGCAGTCAGGGGTACTTGGGCCTCGTGTAGCACACGCCGCGGTCAAAAACACGGTGCGCTCCGTGCTCCCAACTGCGCATGCGTAGACAGTACCTGGTTGGTATGGAGCATTATCCACGGCGGCGGGTGGTGACTGCATCGGTTAGCACTACGGCGTCGAGGTGTTAAATGGCAAACATACGTATAGGCTGCGACTGGGCTTTCTGCACTACAAGCTAGCGGTTGTCAACGTACAATCATGGCTGCCTATGCGTCTGCTGGGAAAGGGAATCACAAAGCCAGCGCTTCCAGGGGAAGTGCTAAATCAAACGAAGAGTCTCCTTCGCAGTCCCGGGAGATAATAACGCCGTCCATCGTGGAGCTGACCAAAGAAGTGAGGACTAACATACTCTGCACTGTGGAGAGCTGTGGGAAAATCCTCCCCAACACACCTGCGTTGAACATGCATCTGGTGAAATCCCACAGAGTGAAGGTAATGGTCGAAGCGAGCCCGCTGGTCATGCTGGTTTATTTGTGGCTCACCAACACGACACTGGGAGTGGGGGGGAACGTCAAGTCATGTGTATGTACTTAATAAACGCTAAAACGACGTTTTGATGCGGTGGTGTCAATGTCGCTCAACTAAACAGCACTATGCGGTATGGTTAAGGTCACTGTGTGATTTGACCAAACCCGCGATTTCGTGGTTTTGTCCATTTAACACCACCCACCACCACGGTTTGAGCAAAAAACAGCCATATGGTAACTCCTTATATGGGATGTTATTTAATTATTATTCATCTGTCGTCCGTTTCTTCGCCTTACAAATTCAATGTGGGAGTCGCAGTGAGTCGATCTGTCTTTTGTTGTATAGGGTATTTTCTCTCTCTCTCTCGGGAAATGTCGCCTTTTGTCCTTTGGACACATTGAGTTATTTTGAGTGTGAGTGTGGCATTTTAATTTGTTCTTGGGATAACTGAGTGGCCGGAGGCCTGCTGAATGAATATGTCAGCACAGTTATGAAGATGCGATACTGATGTTTTTGAAGGACTTCGGTTGAAATTGGTGTGATTTGTCAGTTTAGAACGATTTCAAGTTTCCGCTGAACGGAATGATACTATATATAATAAGTCGGTTGCATATGTTTCCTTCAGAAAGTTGGTTTGGGAGATATTGTGTGGTGGTTTACATCCGGTCCCGTGTAACATGGTCACGCCTACATGGTAGTGATCAGATACCACACTCCCTTCAACACATGCTTTTCAAAAATAGAAGTGTCCACTACTTAACAATTATTAATTAGTGGACACTTAATTGTTCACTGATTATTCGCCGGAGGCGATTCATTGTTTTAGTATATATACTACACGAGAACACTCCAAAAATAAACAAGATAACCCTTTTTTTGTTAGCATTAGCTGTTTATTTTTTTTCCTTAGCGTGACGAGACAACCGTCACGCAATATCCCGAGTTTATGATCTCAATCATGGGATCTTGCCCAATATGAGATAGCGAACCAATCAAATTGCGCCATCTTAGGAGGTTCACGTGTAGCATATACTAACATCAAATATCCCAGATCCTGACTTTGACCTTGAATTGGCAAATCAAGATAATAAGTTGCCCAAATAAACCGTCAAAACATCTAGGAATTGAGTAAGTGTGTTGTTGACAGATTTCCTGCCGGATATTCAAGTTCTATAGCAGAATGAATGGACCTCAGCAAATGCTGTGACTAATATGGGGTTGCTCTATCATCAACAAATATTAGATAATGTTCTGGCGTGGGGTCACTATCAGGCCCTCAACATATTTCAAGATGTGGAGAGAATGAAGTGCAATGCCCTTTAATTGACAGAAAACATTGCCAGTGAACAATATGTCAGATTGGTTTTGCCCTATTGGTGACACGTCTCACGTTTTCAGTGCCCCCTGTATTTATCCATGTTTCATTGCTTTGTTCATTCATCCGTGTAATGAGAAAAGCTCTTGATGACTCTTTGTAGTGGAATGATAGAACCTGGACCGTACAACACATTGTTCAGGACACAATGATCTGAAAGGAATTCAATATTAGCTACAATATTATTCTTCATTGCTTTTGGTTTAGGAGATACTGTATGACCTTGTCAGTTATCTATTCATACGTTTCATGGGCTGTACTAGATTCAGAGGATTTCATGATCCTGGGAGGATGTCTTGATGTGATTATTTTCTCTTTTTTTAATTTGTTTCTTACGCAAAGTGTAATTCAGTCATGGATATTGGAGAACAGACCTATCATCAAATCTAGGATGGATGAAACCTACAAATACAATGAACCTCATTTCAATGTTTCATATTATGAATTGTAATGTATTATAAACTTGACAATAATGTTGGTACTTTGGATAAGCCCCCTCCAGGGATCATATATCAAAGATGGGAGTCCACTGTGATAAGAGGATGAGTTATATAGTTATTAATAATATAAAGAATATAACATTAAATATGCATAATCAGTAGTGAGTGTAGCAGGAGTGGAACAAGTGCTCTGGGGATGTGGTATGATTTTAAACACAACATTGAACCAGCCATTGTACCCAGCCAAAGAGACCAAAACTAAAAGGAACCAAACCATATGGCACTAAACTATCAACCAACCCGTTGGAGGATAGCAACAGTCTGAAGGCCAAACGGGTTCTCCCCATCGGCTGATGACTAACCCTCAGCTCCGCCCACTCTCCTCCTTTACCCAAACCTCAAACACAGGAGCACCAGCTGAGGGACATAGGGTCACACAGGAAAGACTGGCCACAGACTTGAATCCTTATCATCATTATATTTCCATTGGACTGCGAAATATAAAAGAGTAATTTTGTGTGGTTGTATATTTCCACATTTCTTTTTTTGATTAATTTGAATGATTATTGGCCACAATGGCCACACTAAAAATATAGTGGTTTTTAATTTATGTTTAGCTCTGTAAAAAATGTGATCTAATGTATTTTTAAATCACCCACTAATTGTGAGACTAACGCAAATCTTTGTATTTGATGTTTACCATCAGGAAGGCCTCGTTAACCCTACCATTAGGAAAGAGCTGACTGCGTCCAAGAAACTTTACAGCTGTCCTATTGAGGGCTGCCCCAGAGGCCCTAACAGGCCATTCTCCCAGTTTTCACTCGTCAAACAAGTAAGGCCTTCCCTGTTCTTCACTTTTCAATCACAGAATATTTCTTGATTTTCTTATGCAAGCCAATGTTTGTAATTCCTCGGTTGATATGTATTATCCGCAGCACTTTATGAAAATGCATGCAGAGAAGAAGCACAAATGTTCCAAATGCAACAATGGCTACAGTACGGAGTGGGACCTGAGGAGACACATGGAGGACTGCGGGAAGACCTACCGGTGCACCTGCGGATGCCCGTATGCAAGTAGGGCTGCACTGTTGTCTCACATCTACCGGACGGGACATGAGCTCCCCACAGAACACAGGTATGCAAACAACAACAACATCTCTAATCCCAACCACAAGATTTCATCAAGTGCGGTTGGCTGTTTCAATTTCTTTCATTCTTTTGTAATTCATTCCCCACGTTCTCTGTTGCTCTATTGCATTTCAGGATTCCCCCGGTGAAGAAACGTAAGATGGAGAAACTGATAAGCAGTTCTGTTAAGGTGCGGCCAAACGAGTCAACCTGTCAAAATCTAAGTGCCAACAAGGAACTATCAGTGGGTTGTCTTTCTGCGGAAACAAATAGTCATGCACCAGACACGCCCAATCCAACCTCATACCTCCAGAGAAGCCACAAAAAAATGCTCCTACCCAAGCCCAAGATGGCCCTGGTCAATTTCCCTGTGATGCAGCTAACTCACCTCCCTGTCCTAGTACCATCTGCAGAGAGCGGTGCTCTGAGGTCTGTCGTGCTTACGATGGACTGCAAGGGCTCTCTCAGCACTCTTCAGCTGCTGCCCCAAGCAATGGGGGCTATGGTGCCCCACCTGGACTCCAAAGCCCTGGACTTCAAGGAGAGCCTCCTTTCCTCGCGTTCTAGCCTCGGGCCCATCAGCACTGGGGTGCAGGTGAGTCTAGAGCCTTTGTACTCACAGGATCCAGCCAGTGGCCTTGGAGGTCTTCATGGCAGAAGCACATCCACAAACATTCAGACGGACATATCATACCTATCTAGGATGCCCTTAGGGGCAGGAGTCGGTGTAGGTATGGGAGTGTGTGCGACTGGCGATTCACCCGTGTCTTCTTGTGCCCAGACAGACATAAGTGTCAGCACCGAGGTGCTTCTGCCCGTCAGTGTAGAAACTCAGACGTTCCCCTCCACCAAAGCTAAATCCACTATTGCCGCTCAGACAGACGGTCTCTGCCTCAGCCAAATACCCTGCTCCGGCCTGTTGGTTTCTGCCCCGACCTCCAGGCAGACCCAGACAGGCTGCCTGAGTGCTGTGTCGCAGTCCAGGGACAGGGTTCAGGTCGACCAGGCTGTGATGTGTTCGGACCTGTTTGCTAGTGACTTTCTCAGTGTCTCCACACAGACTTCTCTAGCCTTAGAACAATCTGCGGCCGCAGGGGTGGGCAGTCTCTATGAGGACGTGAAGTCGGCAGGGCCTATGTGTTTCGGTGTCCAGACTGACGACCTCAACTCCAATAGTATGTCGGACAACCAGACCCAGACCATGACCCTCCTCCACGACCTGGAGAACATGTTGTCTGACTCGATGTCGGGCCACCAGGTGCTGGAGGATAACACTGCAGGCTGTGGGCCAGGCCTGGACTCTGTTCAAGACCAGCACACGGGTATCGACTTTGACTTTGAAGAGTTCCTTAATACCGTGCACATCCAGACCCAAACGGAGGAGAGTGAGCTCAGAGGGCTGGGCAGTGACACACCGCTGGAGTCTCTGGACATTCAGACCCAGACAGACTTCCTCCTGCTGGAAGAACTGGAGCAAAGCACCGGGCACAGTCGAACGCAGGCCACTGACCTCGAACTGGAAATGTTTGACACGCACACGCAAACAGACCTCAACTTCCTGCTGAGTGCCGGCAACCGCATGCCGCTTGGCAGCATCCTGGGACACTCCAGCTTCTCCATGAGCACAGAGTCGTCTGACACAGAGACCCAGACGGACGTGCCCCCTCCGCCTCTGGGCCTTTCACCACAGCTCCCCGTCCCTCACACGGAGCAGGGCCGGCTGCTGAGCAGCACAGAGACCCAGACCAGCACCAGCCAGGTGGACGGCCTCTCGCACCTCTTTCTGACCAGCAACGAAACCCAAACGGTCATGGATGACTTCCTGTCGGCTGACCTGGCCTGGAATATGGAGTCCCACTTCAGTTCTGTGGAGACCCAGACATGTGAGAGTCTGTGGGCCCTCTTACGGCACCCGGACAAACCCAACAGTTGAAGACCTCTCTGTGCCGCTGCTACCCACGATGAATGTGTCTGCTCTCAATTGGCGTCCTGGACTACAAGTGGTGTCCTGGTAAGCTGGGAGCATCTGGAAGGCCTATGCACATTCCATGAAGGGAGACGTGCACCTGCGTATTTCCTGTCATACACCCAGATAGCTAAGATGCACTTTATTATCTCACGGGGCATGATTTATTGACTCCCTGCCCGTTTACATATTTATTTGCACATAGGATAACATTGTATGCGAGTCTTGTCTAGAAAACATGTTTACTTCTACAGTTTAAATGTATATTTTGATTTGTATTATAGCACTAGTGGATGCTGTCTTTGTCCGTATTAGCAGTTTAATAATTGTAACACTATTGTGCATTAAATCGAGTCACCATCTTAACATATACTAAATGGTGGTTCCCCCCTGCCCACACTCTCCCAAATCTTTTTGTGAAAGAGATGTGTATATACAGTTCATCATGTAATCCGTTTGACACTGGCCTCATTATTATCCATTATTGGTGGCAAGATATGCATGTCCTTCAGGTATGTTGTACCTTGGGGCATTATCACTGTGAAAAAAATTAGTTTCCTAACAAAGAAATAAATAGATCTTCAATCTCTCAAGTATGTAAGGCATTCACCAGAGCCATGAAAGTACTCAGTAACCCAAATCCGTTAATTAGACGTGGCACAAATTATTTAAATGCTAAGCTCAGTTCTTCTTGTTACATTGTAATGATGCATTGTAGTTGAATGCAAGTACTTAGGTTGTTGTGGTCTAATGATCCATATTTCTGTGGATCACCCTCTATATACATGGCTAGACAGCCCCCTTGAGGATAGTTCCAAGACAAGGGTGTCGTCCACCTTGACTTATTCATTAGCTGACTGTAGGTGTATACAATAGCAGCAGTTTGTGCTGGAGTTTTAGGCGGTGTTGTGCTGTACTAAAACACTGAGGCTTAAGAGTACAGTTTAGCTACTCTCCCTCCAGTCAGAGAGACGTTGTTGTTTTTGCAAACCATATTAAATTTCCTCCATCTTTAATTACTGAATTCACACTTTGACCAATGGGACTCATGTATCGTGTATTGATTTTTAGTTGTATTTTTTTTTTTTCGATGTAAGATACTGTACAACCTGTTGGTTCCTTTTGTGTATTTGTCAGTTACCTCATTTGCACAGACAACTTTTTCTGACCTTTTTTTGAGTTCTAGGGGAACAGTTGGATATACAGCAAGCCTTGAGTATTTCTTTATTTTATTTCTGTGCCTTAATAAGAGTATTTTATTTTTATTTTGTTCCAGATATACTTTTTGGCTTTGGAGATGTCACCTAAAAAAAACAAAGGAATGTATGTGGCATTGTGCCCAAATCTTAACTTTATTTTGTAATGTATTGAACCCAAGGTTAAGTGCAGTATTTTGACCTTACTTCAAATCATTTATTGTTCTGTGTATACTGTTTCTAAAAGGTTAATGGATGTAAATGAAGCAAAGAAGAAAAGCTTGAAGATGTTGAATTGTCATAGTTCGCAGTGGTTAATACAGTGTTTTATTTTCCATAAAATTCATTGCATGAAGAATTTATATATTCTTCCAATACAAATGATTATTTTCATTTTATTGGTGGCTTTCGGTGTTTGCCTGGTTTCTTTGTCCAAGCTGTACTGCTGATGATCTCAATAAACTAAGGGAACAGTGTATTACAGTACTCATTCAAAAACGTATAGCCTTGCAGCACCACATATAAGTTTAAAATACATTTTTAAGTAAGTTTCAGTTACAAACCTGATACTTTCAAAATGTTTCTAATTGAACTACAGCAATAAGATATCTGTATAACTTGGCTTCCATACATGCTCACAATGTAGTTTCAGGGTTTCCAATGTTTATTTGGATAAAAAAAAAACAGGATTGACTAAGTTAAGACGATCAAAACACCATCATGTGTATAACATTACAGCCACAGCCTCTAACACAAATTAAGGTTGTTGGCTTTGAGGAAGCAGCCATCGTTGCCGGACAACTAGAACATACATTTGATGTTATTATTTAGGAACCATATTAAAGACATCTATCCATATGGGTTTGAACACAAAAAAAGCACCTGGGATAGTGTAACACTATGACACACCTGCCATGAGTTTATTAATAACATATTTTTATAACTTTTAGGGCACAAATAAGATAAAATCTGCTGTGATCTGTCATGAAGTTAAATATTAATACATAATCATTATCGTTACTTACCCAATAAGAAAATGATAGATCCTCTTTGCTACTTTTATTTGCACATGCATAGTGAGGGGAGTGTTTGTGTGTATTCAGAGCGGTCTTTGGCTGGAGACCACTATTGGGACCTTGGTCCCAAAAAGAACGGGCAGCTGTGGAGTGGGGGATCTTTCGTGCCGGCTGTACTCACTGCCAGTCCGCACGGCCTGCTTCCAATGCTGGCCTATGGAGACGGTAGTCCGGTGCATGGTGTCAGTTATTTTGCCCAGAGGCACACTGTACCTCTTTAGGATGGGCAGAGTGTAAGTGGAGAGCAAATGCCGTTTCTTTTCCTGAGAGTGACAACAATACATGCCTTTGGGTGGAGCGCTCGGCCTGTGGGTTTCCTTAGTCGGCTCCGTGTTTGACAGCGTGTCTGCTCCTCCTGTTTCCTCCGTTCTCTTCACACCTCTGCCCTCCCTGGCTGCCGTTGGCACCGCCACACCGCCCGTCTCCGCGCTCCCTCCTGCGGCGGATCCGCCTCCCGGGAGGCTCTCCCCGACGCAGACCTGCCGGACAACTCCTTGGGAAGCCAACTGGGGTGTTCTTAGAGGGGGCAACACTGTGAAGCTGTTGATGGGATTCCCCAGGTCAAGGCTGAGGCTCATCAGCGCCGGGTCTTTGGAACACAGATAGTCTTGATACAGGTAGTCCGTCAGCAAAGGCTGGAGGACCTCTCTGGGGACTTCTGTGTCGTCGGCCATCTTGTCCCCGAGTACGAGGTGGTTCTGGTGGGCCTCCTTCAGGGGGGAAGACCCCGCTGTCGTGTTGTAGAGTTCTTTCGGGGTACCTGACACTGTGGCGTCACTCTCCTGGGGATTCCCATCAGACTCTGGGTCAAACTCAGGGGGCCAGTCCGAGGTGAGGGCCTCCAAGGGCCTGATGTCAACACACAGGAGACAGTGGGGGTCCTGCTCGTCGCTCTTGGTTCTCCTACAGTTTCTCGCAGGGAGAAACATGCAGCTCAGTGCAGAGACTCTGTTCCAACCATGGACCTGTCCCCGAAGCACGTACTGTTATTTCATATCAAGTTTAATGTTAAAGTTATGCATGAGGACGTAGGTCGATGTTAGTATTAGAAGCATTTGGTCAACTTGCTTGGGTGTTTTTTATGTCTGATGCCAATCTACTGTGTCATACATTGTCACCAAATAGTGTTTCCTTGATATTTAAAGTGAGTATGAGCATTCAAGTGAGAAGATAAAAAATCTCTGTAAAGAAATGTTTAGCCTTACAATTAAAACAACTAACCATGCTAATTAAGTAGACACTAGGCAATAACGCAACAACAAATGTACAAATTGGCTCCATCTGCTGCTGGTATAAAATACAACTAAAGGTACAAGGAAAATGTATTCAAAGGATGCTAGACATGTAAAGTTGGTCAAGGAGTGAGTAAGGGAGTGTATGGTTACTTACAGCCTCGTCCCAATCAGAGGAGTCGTAGAGATCACACGGATCCTGTTCCTTCATGGAGTACTCGTCGCTCATGTCCTGTAGTAGGCCTACCATGTAAGAGACGTCCTCCTCTGCTAGACCGTTCTCCTCGGACTCCTCCGCACCATCCTGGTCCACTTCCTTCACGGTTTCCATTATGCAAGGGGACGGCACCTAGTTCACATGCTTAAAATGTAAATGCACAAGTCAATTTAAACCACACAACACTAAATTGTTAAAGTTTCTTCTATCCAAAATACTGTCTTTTTCTATCCAGTAAAATAACAATGCAGTCTGTTTTGAGGGCATAAGTTACATTGTCAACAAGGATTCACTGGTTGTTGCTTCACGGATCAAAACGAAGCAGGATCGGATTTTGGGGGATGAACGGACAGGCTTGGTCACCACCAACATAGACTCCGGCCAGCCGCGTCCCACATTCACACACAACACTGAGCCATTATATCTGTATTTAGCAAAGCACGAGTCCAAATTGGTGTATCCGCGCCGTGAGCGAGAAATGTTGTGAACCAAAGAGTTCTTAGGAGAGTAGTAGCGTCGTCGTTATGGCAACCCAGGGGGACTGCGTTGGCACGACGTGTGACGTCACGGAAAATGGGAGTCGCAACTTGCGTGGGAATGTGGTGACATAATCGAAATATATTTTACAATTATAATTAAACACATGAGTAGGGCAATTGCAGGGTGTATCGTGTTTTATTCTTTTATTTTGCTTATTTTTTGTATACTAACACAATATAATGCGATGTAAGAAACAGAACGTTTTGCTGTAGGTCTAGGCCAAATGGGAAGGGATTTGTGGATGAGTCGAGGTAAATGTCTTATACTCAAATATTTGGGTTTTTCAAGTTGGCCCATTAGCAGCGTGACGCAAGTGGAAGTTACGCCTCTAAAAGGAGAACTTGCATTTAGTTGATGATGGCGTACGTTCCTTCTGGCACGTAGCCCCACAAACCACACACACACACACACACACGCACGCACGCGCACACACACACACACACACACACACACACACACACACACACACACATACAGACGTTGCAATCGACCAGCGATGCTTTAAGGTGAATTTGCTTTATTTCCTACAGATAAGTACATTATGTTATGAATTAAATACATCCCAGCTGATATTGTTATGCAGGATGAACGCTCATCTGGGCGCTAAACGAGCCATTATTGGTTAGCGTCAGCCAGTGACGCAGCCGGTGCACCTATCCGCGTGTGGGACTCTTGACACCTGACCAATTCGTCTTCTGACTAGCCGGTTTTTATTGATCACGACCGCGTTTTTTGCTCTGCAGTACAGGGGACTGACCTTAATGGAAACCCAGTCCGTTCCGCCTTCCTCTCTGGTCATGCTGCCTCCAAAGACATGCCTACCCAGGAACTACAGCTGCATCGCCGGGCTGTTCGGGAGCCTGGCAGCGGCCAATCCGAGGCTGGATGATGGAGAGGATTTCGACTACGTGAACGGGACCTGTGAGCCCATCGAAAGCCCCGTGGTGGAGGAGAGACCGAGAGGAAGGGAGATTCTCCTCAAACCTACACAGAGTCCGAACCTCCGTCGGAGATGCAAGTCCCTGCCGACCCCCACAGAGAGAGCTAAATTGGAGATCGCCCGCAGTCGAAGCCCAACAAGTCAGAAGACCGTCCGGTTCGCTGACTCTCTGGGTCTGGAGCTCACTTCGGTGAAACATTTCGACGACGCAGATCTGCCCCAGGTCCCAGAACGTATACTGGCCAAATGTCACAAAGGACCCCTCAACATCCACCATGTGGGTACCAAATTCCCCCGTCCTCCGAGCCAATCAGCTGTCTGTATGGAACTGCAGTTCTCCAACCCAGGCAGACTACCTGATTTTGAACACAAAGTAAGAGAAGTTAAGGTAATGCTGGAAACGTTTGAGGCGGACGAATTCAGCCTATCGGGAGTCGTGCGTGTGTTGAATTTGGCGTTTGAGAAGAGTGTGTATCTGAGATATTCTCTAAACAACTGGATTACATTCATGGACAGTTTGGCGTACTATGTACCCGATTCCAGTGATGGGGTCACCGACAAGTTCTCCTTTAAGATCATCACCCCGACCTTTCTCGAAGGAGGGGGCACATTGCAGTTTGCCATTAAGTATTGCGTCGGTGGGGAGGAGTATTGGGACAACAATGTTGGGAAAAACTACAAAGTGCGTCGTCACAGGCTTAAAATGTCCCCACCACGCGAATGGGAGAACGGCTGGATCCACTTTATCTAGTGAACCCTGTGCGTCTATGTGTGCGTAATGCTCACGCAATTAATCCTCGGGCACCCAGAGCTTGATAATGATGTTACTTTTGTTTTCACTTGTCTGCCTAACACCGTCCGTCTGTGATAGTATCGACTTCAACCAACTGAAAATGATGTATCCTGTATGTTCACTTCCAAATAGATATTTGACCAATATAAAAGTAATGGACCCTATAGGCTTTAGGTGCCAGCTAGAATCAGGAAGGGACGGGCTTTTATTCCCTCACCCTGAATTCAGGGCTCGGGAGTCTACAGATGGGTGCCCCTTGTGCACGTCGAGGTGGTTATATAAAGAAACACGTGTCACGGAAAACGTGCTGGGCTGTGTCAACTCTATAGGCATCCCTTTCAGAGACGCAGGTTTGTTTTTTACCTGCATCGTCGTTTTGGGCCACTGATCGTTCTCTCTGCAACAAGTTCCGCTCTCAATGCAAATGGTTCATCAACATAAATTAATTTTTCACCAGGGGTCATTGTAGCAGATTCTTCCAGAAATCAGGAAAACGATGGACGCTGAAACATATTTTGGACTGATAGAAAAAATAGTATTTTCGTATTTTTTCTGTCCCCCATTGCCATACAGTTGAAATGCCTTATAAAGGAATTGTGCAATTGAAGAACATTTTAGGAAAACATTCCCAGATATTTATTTTCAGATTACTTTGGGTTCACATATTTTATTCAACCTTTTGTAATATGTGATATTGGTCTATTATTAAAGGTCTTGAAATTGTTGTTTAACATGTGGCTTAATGTGTTAGGCCTGTGTATTCTGATAAACCAATCTAGCTTAAGGCCTACACATTTTGTTTTGTGTCTATTGTTATTGTTTTGGACACATGTTCCCCTATTGAACTGAAATGTAGTTGCATGGATGAATACCTCAGACAACTTGTGGACCTAGCTTACATCTGTATATATCCTGGTTTATCTTTTCAAGTGGATATAGATTATTTAAAGAGATGCATTTATGATATCATTCTAAATGTTATTCTATTTTTTCAAATCTCAACATTTCCAAAACACTTTTTCCAAAGCAAACATCACCACCTTATAATAAACCGTGTCTACCTTTGGTTTCTGCATTTTAAACGGAAACTGTCTATAAACAAAGAATCAAGCATTAAGTGACATCTACTGCTCCTAAAAGGATCACTTTTGTTTTCCTGTGATCATCATAGTGTAACCAAGGAGGCATTGTGTTTTTCTGTTCCATGTTTTAAATCCATATACAGAAGATGACATAAAGAACCAGACAGCCATCATCAACCCACATGTTGGGTCGGTGATCACTGTGTATCTCCACATACCATATAGTAAACATTTTCTTCTGAATTATGTAACGTTGTTTGTTAGCTCTAGTCTTGAGTTGGCACCCGGTTACATCTTCCAACATTAGGGAATCCGGCCCTAATGTCAACATCCATTTGGCATCTTGCTACATCCTCTTCTCACTTCGGGGGATGTCGTTTATTCTAAGCCTTTAGAACGAAGTGGAAAAAAGTGTTCCCGTAGTTCCACTTACATTTTGGAACACATTCAAAAAGTCATTTGACTTGAAATCTCTATGAGATGCCTCCAAAGCTAACACGGTTCGTTGTGGTGCGTCTGGACTGCAAAACTGTTGGGCGTCAGGTGACTAGCCCGTCCTTTTAACAGCAAAACACTGTGTTGATGTTGGCCATTCTAGTCTGGTGTTATGCTTTGAATATCAAATATTCTGGCATCATCACTTTGCTGTGTATTACGCGGTCACACTTCTGTCTGTACCTTTCATCTTGTATGCTTATGCTATTAACCAGAGTATTGGCCTATATGTGGTTTGGGCTGAGGCTGCAGGGAATCATCAATAACTGCTACCGGGCTGTGATGACAACAATTGAACCAATGCTGAATATGAATGGCAAGCTTTAATATATTGTTTTCCGCAACCCTATATAATGTGTCTTCTGAGTGTCCTATGGGGCATATTTAATACCAGTTTTTCAATACCGATTCTGGTGCTAGTTTGGAATTAGATGGTTGTTATAGTCTGCCAATAACCCATAACATGTTATCAGGCCAAAATAAAAATCCTGCAATTCCATTTAAGAGAATTTTACAAGAAGCACCTGGTTTGGATGTGCCCCTTGATGTAGGAAAGAGAAAAAGGGCTTCTGGCCTAAAAACCGACAAGACATTCCTCTTAGTGTATACAGGAAATGACATTCGGCATCAACTACTCATATAAATATGTATATGTAAATGTCTGTTTTCACATTGAATGTGTTTTTGGTGATGTGCAATGTTGTGTACACTCAAATCATTTTAAAAAGGAGAGTGCAATGGGGACGGGAAAGTGAGATGTTGGATACAAAAAACTGTGAAGGCCAAGCATGATGATACTAAAGCACAGTTCTTAATGCATATGATAACCAAGACTTTCAAAAATAATTAGATGCTTTGTCAATAATGCATAGAGTATTATATGATATCTATTTTAAGCCTTCGCGGCCAAATTCAAGCACTATGGAATATTGGTAAATAAAGCATAGAATGAAATATTGATAATGCATATGAGTCATACCTGAAATGAAAAAGGATGCGAAAAGCACTTTAGTTTGTTGGTACGTTTCTGAGGAGAGTGACAGTGAAGATTGTAGTGGGAACTGAGAAGTATGTTTACCTGATGGGATTTGAGTGATCATGGAATGAAGACAGGGACCCCATCCTGTGGCTAGTGAACATTCAAACCAAGGTTTTGTTTTGTTTCCTGCTCATACCTTGCTATTGGCCTCACAATGTGAAGTTGACCCATGTTTAACCCTTTGAATTTCTAACCCTTTTTTGTCACTGATGAAACACTTTTAGGCTTGCCAGTGACTATTTTATTGTAAACCTATGCAAGCCCTTTTTTTGCCTTTTAATTTTTAATTTTTTAATTTTCATTACTGTAAAAACTATTCAACACTGTTTGCATCCACGACTCAGTTACACATCTTCTTTATATCGTCAAAAACATTGGTAATAAAGGCATTTGTGATGGTCAATTTTGATGTTGAGTCTTCTTGATCGTAATCTCAATTTGTAGTCATACAAAAATATCAATCTATTTGTGAATGCTGAGCTGAGCTGTGACTGTAGTTTTATGCTAGATTAATTGTGCTGTTTCTCCTTGGCAAGGGACTCCAGATATCCATTCATTAAGCTAAAGCAGCACTGCAGTGGTCCTCGGCCATTGCAGACATGCTGGCAGACATGTCCTTGAATTGATCAGAAGCAGAGGCCATGCCCCCTCTTGAGTTGAAGGAGGGGGCGGGGCTCATGCAAAGGGGGTGAGGCTATGGAGTTAGATAATTTATAATCGTAATAATATTATCGTTATTATGATCCAGTAGTTCACATGTGATCACATTGCTAACATCATTAATCTAAAATAGTGGTTGCGTGAACATTTACAGCTTCATGTTTTTGCCCAAAACTTCTATGAAATAGAACTGCTTTGAGAACATATATATTGCATCTGTTTAATCAGATGATTTGGCTTCAATTGCTCCCGTACGCGTCATTGAATAACTTAACCCATGGAAAACAATAATGACATACCACAAATCAAAAGAGAAATGAGAGCTTGTGTGTGTGTGTGTGTGTGTGTGTGTGGGGGGGGGGGGGGGGGGGGGGGGGTTGAGTTGCGCTACAAACATACACAGGACACGATCTAGCATTAGTGTCTATAGACAAGTTATGCAAGTAGCTATTTTACATTCTAGCTCATATCTCAGTCGACCTCTAGAGTAGGCAGGGGCTGGTAATAGGGTATTTGCTGGGGTGCTGGACTTGTTGGTGGCTAGCTGACTCAATAGTAAATAACTGGCACACAATCAGCTGGGCACTCCAATCGTTCATGTCAACAGCGTAACCGGGAGTGTATTTCCATTCTAAGATCCAGCTGGCTTTAATAATTTAAAGCTCAAATTGTTGATTCTGGTTTCTTGTAATGATCGTGCTTGTCTGGTGGTTACATTCAATATACCTTTACCTTTAGTTTCTACAGCAAATGTATTCAGTGAATTCTTAAATTTTATTATAACATTATTATTATATTATATCATTTTTCGGCAGGTGAAAGGAGGAATTGCAAACACATGCCATTGGGAAGTGAGGCATATTTAAACACACTAATGAGTATTTAAGTAGCAAGTGTTCAGTGATAAAAACCCATCTGAGATGGTCTCTCTCTAAGGAGGGCAGCCTTGATAAGACCACCTAGAGGCAGTTTCATCTTTTAATGAGCAAGTCTAGCGCTGTGCGTTTGATTCCCCATGCTGTGCGGAGCGCCACTCCTGGTTGGAGCTTTAACAAGTAACCTGCTTCTCCTCTAGAAACCCAGCATGGGCTCATTGCTGAATCGATATGTTCCTGTAAGTCTGAAGGGGTCTGTGTCATCGCCCAAAGGGCGGCCACATTGCCTTAGGAGCCAACTGTGCTACACCGACCAACGACTGAGCGACTAAGGGCGACTAACGACTAAGTCAAGAACATATGCAGAGAGCAGAAACGCAGAACCAGCGCACTGAAATGGGTGTCACGTCTCCCGTCTGAATAATGAATGTGGAGCATTCATTGAGACGGTGAACCATGATATTAGTTTGACTCAGTGTCGTCTCTAGCGGCTGACTGCAGGGCCCCCCTCACCTCAATAAAGGCTGTGTCTGAATAATTGAAGGTTGCCTCGATTGGCTTTTCCATCTTGAATTTTTTTGGGGGGGATCAAAGATGCTCTCTCCTCTATGACGCCTTCTGTTTCTCATTGGACCTCAGCTCCATCATGTGACACACACCACATACACACACAGACCCACACAGACACACACACACACAAAGACCCACACACACACACACACACACCACACACACACACAGAAGAACACATACACAAACATTTTGTAATAGCATTTCAAACTTCATTATCGTGTATTCCCTAAAAGTATTGCTGCTGCATCCGTGTCAGCAACATAGCAGAGTTTGAAACACAAGTGCGTCATTCAGTGAAAGCTATTGGACCAGAGGTCCCAGAAGGAGATTGCAGCAGTCCAAGTAGGATCCACACTCATCTTACTGCGCTACACTGGCTACACAGACCTCAGGCACACAGCAACCCCTGCTGTTATGTAAGACACACCACACACTCACGCATACACCCCCACACGCACTTCCCTCCCCGCACACACACACACACACACACCAAACCACAAGCACACATGCACCCACACACATACACACGCACACACACACAAACATGCACACACACACGCGCACACACACACACACACACACACACACACACACACACACACACATAAAAACACACAACTATTAGTACCCCCCTGCCCAGGTTCAGCATAAACTCAGACAGACAAATATAGCGCACTTGTTAAATTATGAATACCGCATACTGAATAGAGTACTATCACGAGTCCACTTCAAAGCACACACAGGTTTTTCTTTACTTTATATTCAATCACACATTATAGTTTCATGACCCATGGAAACATGAAAGTCATTGAACCAATGGGTTCAGAGCAGTGCAGGAGAACATATTTGCTTTTTCGGTTTACTTCCGGATGGGCTCTGTTTCAAATGATCATTCATCCATGTTCCACATTTTCCCGATTACGGTTGCGTTGGCAACCAGGGCAAATAGAACCTTATTAGTGTTTCCTCCCTTAATTACATTTCAACCTCATTCAATCTTGATATCAAAATGACTGGAGTCTCAGTCTCAGTCTGCCTCATCAACCATTTTGTCCATCCCATAATTCCACCCCCTCCGCCTCCCTGTCTCTGCCTTCCAAACTGTCCTCAGGTCAACTTTTGACCCGGCCTCGGCTCTAGTGATTCAGAGAGTCTCTCAGCAGAAGGACTATGCTGTTGTAAATACATGTAACTCATATATAATAGCTACATATAATAGCTCATAAATAAAGCACCGCTATATAGACTACTTCCACCTTCACTTCCGCTCCCTGCTTCCCTCCTTCAGCGCATGAAGTGAGAGTGAGAGAGTGAGAGTGAGTCACATTGATGAACCCATATAACCCTAAACACATGAGAAGCAGCCTGCAGCCTTTTCACACACAAACACACATACCACACACACACACAGCCATCATACACACAGACAGCCATCATACACACAAAGAGCCATCATTCACACACACACACACACACACACACACACACACACACACACAGCCATCACACACACACACACACAGCCATCACACACACAGCCATCACAAACACAGCCATCAGACACCCATTATGCAGGCAGGTGGTTTGAGACGATAAAGTCTGTTTTTTTTAACAGCGTCAGCCTCATCGCTCTCGGGCAATGATAGAACACCCACCCTCAATGCCTCATCCAGATAAGAACAAAAACAGGTGACGCCTCTCCTGCCAAAACCAAAGTCAATCCTCATCTGTCAGGGGCTGGTGTGATAAAGGACCCAACCCTCCCGCCAGACTTTGGCGACATTTACCAAAGGGCTGTGTCTTCATTAAGGGGAAAGCTGTGTTTAGTGGGATGAGAGAACAAATCAAGTCTGTTTTGAGCGAAGTAAAAGGGATGAAATGTACTACAGGAGTTTATGGATGTGATAAAACAGTTACAAAGAAGATAACAGTGTGCATGTTATATTAGTACTGCAGAACTATAAATATAATGGTTACTGGTTGGTTCCATTTCTCAAAGATACAACTATGTATTACCGTGTGCATGCTATGTTGTTTGCTACCCTGTAGCTCATGAATTTCACTACAGCCTATTTGTTGTCTTCTTGTTTTGTGGTCTGTTTCTGTTGTAGCCTACCCATGTCTGTCTTCGCCTGACTATATACTTTTGGATCAAAAGCTAATCGAGCTAGAAAATGAAGACGGGATGAGAGACGTGTGTGTGTTTGTGTTTGTAAGTGTGTATCTGTGTGTGTGTGTGTGTGTGTGTGTGTGTGTGTGTGTGTTTGTAAGTGTCTCTGTTTGTGTGTCTGTGTGTGCATGTGTGTGTGTGTGTGTGTGTGTATGTGTGTGTGTCTGCGTGTGTGTGTGCGTGTGTGTGTTGTCAGGACGTGTCGGGAGCCCACGGTCACCTCTAATCAGTGTCATCGTTGCTGACGTTACGCGATACGCTGCTAATGCTATCTGGCCTTCTCTACCTGGCTCTGTGTCTCTCGTCTCTGCTCTAGTCTAGTCTATGTTTGGCCCGGAACCTGGTGCCTGGCTGTCTGTCTGTATGTTCTCTGGGCTCGTCAACGTGACCTCAAGCCAGGGTACGGCTCGACCCTCCTGGGGTGCCAGTGGTGGTCTGTCACGCAGCTTGACGTCATCCACCCCCCACCCCCCCCCCCCAACCTCGTCACCCCCAACGAAACGCCACATACTGCGCAGGG
>NC_136938.1:7508416-7513416 GCF_949987615.1 Pollachius pollachius | reverse complement strand
GGCCTGTAACGGCTAGTCAAACACACACCTGGTGGTATAATATGTCACCTTTAAGATATGCATGGACCTTTACCTTAGTATGAACACATACAAGATGGTCGTAATGCATTGTAAAGTCAACGTGCGCGCGGTGCTACCTCCAGGTCCTTGTACATGTCTATGGCCTCCAGGTTCTGCAGGGTGTGAGCGTAGACCTCCAGCGCCTTGGAGTGGAACAGCATCTCCACTGTGACAAAGTCGGTGAAGATCCTCTGCCAAAAACAAGAGCCCAGAACCGTTGTGATTCCTCAACGCTCCCTGCAGTGACCTCCTCCCCCCCGACACCCGTCCCTAGCGGGGGGGGTGACACCGCGTTCACATTGTACGTGTCCGTCGACGGATGACGGAGGGCGTGTCTGACGCATGGGTGACACGATCCGATTGGCCGAGGGATCCGTCACTGCCTGAAACGTTGAACATTTCTCCACTTTTTGCCAAAAAAGGGCAACGGAGCCAACATTTCGAGAGCGCCCCATGCAAAGTCAATGAGATCAGTCGACAGACGTGTACTGTGTGAACGCGGTGTGAGTCTCCTGCTCCAGACTTGCCTTGAGGTCCTCCAGTTTCTGCCTCTGGAAGTCTGTGATGGTGTCTTCCAGCTGTCGGGTGCTGCGCTGGGCGTTGTTGGAGGCCTTCTGTGCACTCACCTCTGCCTGTCGGGTAAAAACACGTTACAACACACGCCTCGTTCTCTCACAGACAAAGGTCTTAATTCATCCTGTGACCTGGGCTACCGAAGGGACCAGCATCCAGGGGAGATTACCTGTGACTGAGGGCTCTTGTCAAGGAAGAAAAGGTCACATCTTTTAATCGATTTTTTAACGTCTTGGACTTTCCTTGACCCATTCCCTTTTGTTTAACTGTCTCTTGTTTATGGCTGTTTCTTCCTCCATACAGACATACATACACACATATACACACACACACACACACACACACACACACACACACATATATATATATATACAGTGGGGCAAAAAAGTATTTAGTCAGCCACCAATTGTGCAAGTTCTCCCACTTAAAAAGACGAGAGAGGCCTGTCATTTTCATCATAGGTAAACCTCAGCTATGAGAGACAAAATGAAAAAATGCAAATTATGGTGGAAAATAAGTATTTGGTCACCTACAAACCAGCAAGATTTCTGGCTGTCACAGACCTGTAACTTCTTCTTCTTTAAGAGGCTGTTTACCTGTATTAATGGCACCTGTTTGAACTCCTTATCAGTATAAAAGACACCTGTCCACAACCTCAAACAGTCACACTCCAAACTCCACTATGGCCAAGACCAAAGAGCTGTCAAAGGACACCAGAAACACAATTGTAGACCTGCACCAGGCTGGGAAGTCTGAATCTGCAATAGGTAAGCAGCTTGGTGTGAAGAAATCAACTGTGGGAGCAATTATTAGGAAATGGAATTCATACAAGACCACTGATAATCTCCCTCGATCTGGGGCTCCATGCAAGATCTCACCCTGTGGGGTCAAAATGATCACAAGAACGGTGAACAAAAATCCCAGAACCACAAGGGGGGACCTAGTGAATGACCTCCAGAGAGCTGGGACCAAAGTAACAAAGGCTACCATCACAAACACACTACGCCGCCAGGGACTCAAATCCTGCAGTGCCAGACGTGTCCCCCTGCTAAAGCCAGTGCATGTCCGGGCCCGTTTGAAGTTTGCTAGAGAGCATTTGGATGATCCAGAACAGGATTGGGAGTTCGCATATGGTCAGATGAAACCAATATAGAACTTTTTGGTAAAAACTCAACTCGTCGTGTTTGGAGGAGAAAGAATGCTGAGTTGCATCCAAAGAACACCATACCTACAGTGAAGCATGGGGGTGGAAACATCATGCTTTGGGCCTGTTTTTCTGCCAAGGGACCAGGACGTCTGATCCGTGTGACGGAAAGAATGAATGGGGCCATGTATCGTGAGATTTTGAGTGAAAACCTCCTTCCATCAGCGAGGGCACTGAAGATGAAACGTGGCTGGGTCTTTCAGCATGACAATGACCCCAAACACACCGCCCGGGCAACGAAGGAGTGGCGTCGTAAGAAGCATTTCAAGGTCCTGGAGTGGCCTAGCCAGTCTCCAGATCTCAACCCCATAGAAAATCTTTGGAGGGAGTTGAAAGTCTGTGTTGCCCAGCAAAGGCCCAAAAACATCACTGCTCTAGAGGAGATCTGCATGGAGGAATGGGCCAAAATACCAGCAGCAGTGTGTGAAAACCTTGTAAAGACTTACAGAAAACGTTTGACCTCTGTCATTGCCAACAAAGGGCATGTAACAAAGTATTGAGATGACCTTTTGTTATTGACCAAATACTTATTTTTCACCATAATTTGCAAATAAATTCTTTAAAAATCAGACAATGTGATTTTCTGGATTTTTTTTTGTCTCTCATAGCTGAGGTATACCTATGATGAAAATTACAGGCCTCTCTCATCTTTTTAAGTGGGAGAACTTGCACAATTGGTGGCTGACTAAATACTTTTTTGCCCCACTGTATATATATATATATATATATATATATATATATATATGTATTGGCCTCTACAAGTTTAAACCCTACTTAATAACAACCAAGTGCTATGAACGTAATACTGTTCCCTCATTAATGTCTGATAGTTAATACTGCGGAACTCTTTCAGCTGGTGATAGCCTCCTGCTATATTTAAACCAAATAAAGTCCATTGAGAACCACTATGAAAAAGGATACAATGCTCTGCCTATCCGCTGGGTTCCTCAGCCGTATTTTCTCCAGTTTCTGAATCTCCTTTAGCTCTCTGCTGCGATCGGCGCTGAACTTCTTCAGCTCAGCCTGGGAAGAAGTAAGGTAGGATGATCTCTAGTTAATCTGTGGGATCTCTGAGTAGCTATGGAATGTATGTGTATTTGTGTGTGTGCGAGTGATTGACTGAGTGTGTGTGTGTGTGTGTGTGTGTGTGTGTGTGTGTGTGTGTGTGTGTGTGTGTGTGTGTGTGTTTAATTCAATTCATCCTTGCACTTTTTGGGTTATATCTTCATAGGGGAATGCACTTATTGTAAGTCGATATGGACAAAACCGTCTTCTTAATAAATGTAATGTAACGTAATGTAAACGTGATAGTGTTTGCGTGCGTATATGCAAAATATCTTTTTGTGTACGTGTTTGGGCTCGGGTATTTTAACTGAAATCAGAAACCAAACACAAGGATAAACTTGGTGCCACACTGCCCTCTCTGTACTTTGTCTGGATGAGGATTGTGTCTCACCCTCACCTTGAACCACTTCAACACACTTGTTCTCCTCAAACCTGCACACTCACCCTCTTCGTTTTGATGATGTCTCCATAGCCCTTCAGTGGGGAGACCACTCTCGTCTCCAGCCTCTCGACCTGTCAAGTTCAAACCCATCTCATGAACGGACGCTCACTTTAGCAATCCCCAGCCCTGTAAGCCGGAGAGACTCGTTTGCAGCTGATTTCTGAGATCTGTTTGTTTGCAGTTGATTTAACTGTTCATGAGAGCATTCAAACCCCGTCTCATGAACAAACATCACATTCACATTTCGCAATTAGAAAATTAGACATTAATAAACTACAAGCATGTCTGCTGGCTCATAAAGTCGGGGCGACATGTTTGTAGTTTTATCTGTGTGATCTGTTAATGAGAACGTTCAAACCCGTCTCATTAACACGCATCACATTCCTAATTAGTCAAATCAAACAATAAACTACAAACATGTCTGCCTGACTGACATGGTTTGTAGCTTATTTTTTTGAGTTTATTTATGTTTATTTAAGTTTATTCAGGTTGATCCATCCTGGCCTTGCCCGCCCTCCTCTACTGTACCTGGGCCTGCCGATAGTCCTGTACCATGGCCAGGTCCTCGGCCAGGTTCTTGAAGCCGATCTGGAACTCTGGGTCCTCTGCGCTGGAGAACTCAAAGAGCTGTGTGACCAGCAGGTCGGCCTTGTCCCTCAGCTTGGCTGTCTTGCGGGTGTAGGAGGCCAGCAGGGTGCAGAAGTGGCCCAGGTACTTCTCCGCGTGGTTCACCGTCTGTTCCATGCCCTTCACCTGGACGTCTCTGCTCACAGCACACGGCACGCCGACTCAGTAGTTACTTTACTTTACTTTCATTTGGCAGACACCTTTGTCCAAGGCGACATACAGCATATTTGACAACAAGCAGTAAAAAATACATTAATTACATTAAAAACAAGTAGAAATTATTACATTAAATAATACATCATATCAACCCAACATGATAATCCAATTAAACGTTTACTAAACGTAATATAGTCCATAGCTGACATTGTATGTGGTCTTACTGAAAACTTGCAAGCAAGTACAGAATATAGTAAATAAATGCATAAAAGAGGATGAGTAAAAAAAATATATATATATATATATATGTATATGGTCTCAAGACATTAGATGTGGCTAGATCAGTTAAGTTTAAAGTTCAAAGTCAGCTTTATTGCCATTCCCATTTATGTGCAGGACAAATAGAGGAAACAAAATCGCTTTTGTCTCTGACCCACGGTGCAATAAGTTCAGAAGGATACAATTAGGCAAAATTAATAAAATAAGTAATATTTACAATTAATTAATTCTAAGCATCTAATTCTAAGCAATTTCTTAGCATCTGCGTGTTAGTTTTGGCAGATGTTTTGATCCAAAGTGATTCACAGAGATGTGTTTATAGGAGCAGGAAGACTTGAGGGTATCTGGCCCAGTTGTGTCTGCATTGGGGATCGATGCACTTCCTTTAGGCTGTGTGTGGGGAAAAAAACCTGGACACCACTGCACTATTATTCCCCCATGGAATTAATTTCTGGAATTAATGTATCAATACATATGCACAGACTTTGATTGACCTTTGCATTGCCGTTGTCAATGTAACATGTACCATTCAATGTATACTGTTTACAGCTTCCTTTTGTCCTACATCTGTATTTTGTCTCTCTTCATGGTTAC